>NW_016916726.1:67565-130374 GCF_001483705.2 Eufriesea mexicana | reverse complement strand
TGGTCACGGGGAACGTTTATGAAAAGCTCGGCGCCGCGAACGACAATAATAAAACAGAGGGAAGTGGGTAATAATTCTTGGGACAGAGGGGACACCTCTGTCTCGACGTTTCCTCCGAGACTTTGAGTACCACGGCCGACCATTACTGCCAACGGCAAGGGGCGCAAGAGGAATTTTTCACCGCCAACACCCCTCGTTTATGGAACTTCGTCCTGCCGACGTGTACCCTCGCGATACTCGCAAACTTTCCCGGCCAAGTTTCGGCGTAACGCGTCGATGAATATAGACCCTTAAGTTCGACGAGGGAGGTGGATCGTGAATTAGGCTCGCGAGCGCGTTCGGTCCGAGATGAGCCAGTTAAACGAAAAAATTCCGCTTCTTCGACTAAACGCGAACTATTCGCGTCCGTTAATCTCGCGCTTCCCTCCGAGAGCGTGAATTTTACGGTTCTAAGTGAATTAATTCCGCGTGTTCCGTCTTTGCAAATATCAAGGTTATATCGAGCGTCCTCTTTAAACCGGGACATTTACTCGGTTAATTTTCAAAACCAGACGAGTAGCTAGCTTATGCTCGCAACTTTGATGCGCTTTCATCTCGTTTGGTCGGTGGACGGTGTATCTGACAGGTAGTTTGGTCCCGTCGAAAATGTTCAAAGTCGATTGATACTCGGCGGCTCGTTGATAATTCAGCGTTGTAATTTACAAATTTTCCTGGCGAATTTATTAGGGAAATACACGTTTCCGGTGCTTCATCAGATTCGAATCCGATTTGGCAAGAATTTGGAATAATCTCTAAACAACCTAAACCAGGTGACCTCGGAGTGACCCCGAGGTAACCTGGAATGACCTTGATACGGCGTCGAAATCACCTTAATCGCCCCGTTACGGTGATATCTCCTCCCTCGGAGATAAACTCGTTAACGTCTCCGGACAACTTTATTAAAGGCGAATACTTGGAAAAAAGGGGAGAATCGCGAGAGACGTGTAGCAGCGTGCTGCGATCGAGACATCGGTGGAGGAAAGATTCGCGTGCAATTTTTCGAAAATCTCACGGTGTTTTCGTGGCCGGTCACGTCGTTGCTCTCCGGGACAGCCGCCTAAGCGAAGTGTCGATCGACGTGAGTAAGACAAGTGCGAAAGTAACCCCCGTCCAATCAATCTTACGGAGTATCAAGCCTCATCCCCCGACCCACTCGAAGCTCCGGAATATCCACGTTCCCTGACGTTCGTTCTTCGTTTCTCACGGACCAAGCCCCTCTGCTCCTCGAGCAGCAGCATCTTTCATCCCTTCTTCTTCCGACGTGTCTTTCTTCTGCCTCTCCTCAGTCACCGCGAAATCCTCCGTTAACAAAAAGGGCGACACGTTCGGGGTTGTTATCCACGGGCCGGTGAGCTCCCTGACAAAAAACCTCCACGCTCCCATCTCGCTGTATAGGAAACACGATTGGGATTGTTATCCGTGGAGTGATAGCTGCACATCCACTTTGCTCGACGGCGAAAAACTTCGCAGAGTGGCCGCCACCTTGGATGGATGGATCTTCCCGGGTCAAGAATGTTCTACATTTACTTTCGCGCTCTCGTTTCGCCTTAGTCTAGGCTTCTCAGCGAGAAGAATGCACGGTACGCGAGGTGAAAATGTCTACGCGTACCCCTGTCATTCTCTTTCGATGCCAATGACCGCGACTTTCCAAGCATGAATACCCGGATGAACCAGGACCAACTGTCCACGCGATGAGAACATGGAAATTCTTTGGACCGGTTTATCCCGAACGCTGCACAATGCCATGAAGGGGTGGAACTGCGACGCGTTATGGGGTTGTACGATGGTTGTAACTCGCGGGGGAGAAGTAAGCAAAGAACGCGTTATCCGGTAGAATCGAATCGTCCTGGTCGTTTAAATACGTTTAAACTACCTCGCACGCTCCGTCGTATCCCAGGAAGCACGAAAGCTCTCCTCGAACGCCTTATCTTGCCCTAGGCGAAAGCTTCGCGATCGATCTCTTTTCCACACTCGCCAACGAGTGCTTTCGAAAGGTTAAGAGCGCCGTTTAAACGACAAGAAGCACAAATCGTTCTTTCTCGGGGAAACTTGCCCATGAAGGATTCTCGTCGGTTTCGCTAAGTGACTCGCTGTTTTCGTCCCTGGACGCCGCTGTGAATTTACCCACCGGCCCTCCATCTTTTTCCCCTATTTTTCCCCCTCTTTCCTTTCTCTTCGGGAGTTCCGCGAGAAAACCGACGCAAGCTCTTCCACAACCTGGTATCGCGTTTTTCTTCCCGTCGAATTAATTTCGATTCTTCATCGACGTCCAGTCGACGAGAGATTGGACGGGAAATACCGATTCTTACCTATCGAATTCCGTTTATTACCGAGGAGTGATGTATTTTTCTGCTATTAAAAGGTGCACTGGGAGCGATGCATCACGCGAAATTAAATCTCACGAGTTTTCGCAAATACGCATCGAAATACAAGAGCGTTTCGAGCCTTTGTCCTGCTATAATTAAATTGCGTCCTCTTCCCGGTTTTCCCTTCATTGTTCTCTGGCACACGCGTCCTATCAGCAGGATTTCGCTAGAGCGTTTCGCCTTGCTTTCGTATTTGCCGGAGAAACCGAGAGACCGGGGGAGGAAGCAAGAGTTCGCTGACGTGGTTTATTAGTCCGAGCGATTTGGTATGTTTTTTTTTTTTTTTTGAGCGGTTTTGGGAGCAAGAGGCAGAGTCCTTCATAGTCGAACGATTTAACTCCCTGGTCTATGACACGTTCAGATGCCACGTGCCATAATCAACAACAGAGTCGGTCACGCGTCGTGTCATTTCGTGCGAACGCGGCGAAGAAGAAGACGTAACCGAGATAGAAAACCATACTCGAAAATTAATCACGAGCCTGACTAATGAATGCAATTATTAAACGTTGCAGACGCACGTCTGAATTACTATTTTTCTAGCTATGTCGAGTATATGATTCCTCGATAAAATAAATTCGCGGGGATCTTCTCTGTGTTCAACGAAAAGGCTTAGAAATGATTACTCTATTATTGGTCATGGACCACTGTATCACCCACCCTAAGTGTTACTTATAATAGTGAAACAATTGTAAGGATGTAAAATATTCATCCAGCTATGTAAATTACTAGCTTCCTCGATAAAATATATTCGCAGATATCTTCTCCGTGTCCAACGTTAACTTTCGAATTAATTACTCTACTATTGGTCACGGACTTCTCAATCACCTATCCCAAGTGTCTCTTAGAACAGTGAAAAAATTGTAAGGGCGTAAAATATTCAACTGGCTGTGTAAATTTCTAGCTTCTTTTATAAAATAAATTCGCGGGTATCTTTTCTGTGGCCAATGAAAATGTTCGAAATGATTACTCTACTACTAGTCATGGACCACTCTATCACCTACCCTAAGTGTTTCTTAGAACAGTGACAAAATTGTAAGGATGTAAAATATTCATCTAGCTATGTAAATTACTAGCTTCTTCTACAAAATAAATTCGCGGATATCTTCTGTATCCAACGAAAACCTTAAAAATGATTACTCTACTATTGGTCATGGACCACTCTATCACCCACCCTAAGTGATACTTATGACAGTGAAACAATTATAAAGACGTAAAACAAATATTACTCACCAAACTCTCGTCCGAAGATTCGAAGTTCTAATGGGATGTGGCACGTTCAACAGGAAGAATCACTGACACGTCCTAACTTGTCGAAGAATAACACGCAACTGATCCGTAAAGACGTCGACGAAAATTGACCATGAGCCTGACCCGTGTTGTGTTTACGTTCGGCCTCGTCCAGAAACCGCACTTCTCACCAGTCACATCCACGTTCAGCCTTATTTCCTTATCACAAGCCACGCAGAATATCGTAAACGAAGAGAAATCTTCGCCCCGTCCCGTTTTGATCCCCTTATTCTCTTTTTCCAAAGCCGGTCTTACAAATTGGACGCTTAAAAGTGCACGGATCGAGTGGGCGAGCGAACCCGGTTAATAATTCCGCCCACGCCATCCACCTATCGCTTCTGTTTGGCCGTTTGAATTTATTCGCTATTGCGTCGCAATCAAACTTTCATTCTGCTCGATCTATCCGTAGATCCCCAAACAAACGATCCACGGATATGTTTTTAAAAGCAATCTGCACTCCGTTCGCGCCCCCATCTGCACCCTCTCGTCGGCCTTTCAAGACTCGCTGTTTTTCGATAACCGATCGCAACTGCTACCATTAATCGGGGACCATAAATCAGTTCGGGCTGGATCTCTATATGCGTAGATTAATCATCGTAATTAATGATTTGCGCGGACCAACGGATCACGCACGGTCTCGTACATATTAATTTTATATCGCCACGCGTCTGCATTCTGATCGCGCGGCGCGTGCTCTAAGAGCGCGATCATGGCATTTCAAAATTTCGGCTTTCCGGAATTGGCTATGGTCGTGCCGGAATAGACCCGCGGGGCCGGCGCTTCGCCACCGATCCACCCCTCGTGAATTATCGAACGTTCGGTCGATCGGTGCTGCCTGCTCGAGATCGCGGCCAATCGTCGAATTATTCGGTCGCTTCGTACGCGAGTCGGAATTAGAGGACGAACGTGGAAGAGACGTTATAAAAGTAAATAGCACGGGAAGGGGGTAAAATGCCGCAGTACCGTTCGGGAGAGATGAAAAGTACTGGAAGCATAAGGTTCGTACGCGAGCGACGGTACATTAAGTTTAGTTGGTGCTCATCGATGAAAGGAGCGAGAGGATGGTCCGAAGGAGACGCCGGCTAAACAAGAAACCGGGCATAAAGGGAGGGAACGTTTGGCGGGTACGTGGGCAAACGCCGGAATCGAGCTTAAGACTCGGCCATTGACTGGCGTAGCGAGAGGCACGATGCATTTAAGCGACATCGCATTACGGCAAATCCATCGTAAATAGCTAGCTGGAGATGAAACCCGAGCGACTCGGGGACCGACTCGGAGACGAAACGTCGTTGTGCTCGGAGCTTTAGAATTTTCTCGTGTAATTTAACTAGACCCCGTCGTTGAAGCTTGGAGCGCGCGGCCGAGCCGGGGCACCCCTCGTTTGCGCAAGCTCTCTGACTCGCGATCGCGCAAGAAGAACTGCGAGAAGCCTGATGGCAGGCGATTTCCATCCGGCAGGAACGGGCAGAGGCTCAAGAATTTTATTATTAATAGAACGTCGTCGCGAAACGACTGGGCTGATCCCTCGGAACGATTGAATTTCTTTGTCATTGATTTCGGGATTATCGTTATTCGGGAGGGGGGGATCCGAATATCGTCTATCGTCGGGCTTTCTTTCCCGAGCTGTCCTCTTTGACGGAAACGATACGAATTCGGGGGAGTGGAGCGCTCGACTCGATTAATAGCGCGTAAACTCGAGGCGAAGGAACGGGTGGAGCGAGCCTGGGAGAAAAATTAAGGGAAATCGTGGGGCCATTTGGTTATCGCGCGCAATTGGCAAACGCGATCGGTTCCCGTCGACGCGGCCGAAGATTGCTTTGCAGCGAAAGAAATTCGAATAACCGTCTATCGTCCGGCGACGTTGGCCGATTCTTCCTGGTCGGAATGCCTGGCGTTCCTTCGAGACCGTTTCCTCTTCGGCGTTCCCCTCGGCCGTTCACCACCGCGGAAACAGCGGCCGTGAAATGAAATGAAATCGATAATGGGGTACGCTCGTGCGCGAATCGTCGCGAGATAAAAGCTGTTAAAGAGACAAAGTGCGCCGGGGAAAAATGGAGAAGCCCGATGGTAGCGACGATAGCGTATGGCAGCGATGGCAGCGATGCCAGCGATGGCAGCGACACCGGCGAGGTACCGAGGGGCGCCGTAAAAGACCGCGCCTTCTTGCGGAAACTCGCGGCTCACCGAGTTCCGGGGGCTCCCGAACTTTTAAAAACGTCCCCGCAGACTGAAACTAACTTACCGAAGTGTCGTTCTTTTCCTCCACCCTCCACCCTCGCCCTCGCGACTTCTCGATAGCGATATGGGAACTTCGGCTGGATACCGCGCCCCTTTTTCACCCGACGCCCAGCCATTTGTTCGCCGGATGCATTATCCTATGGGGCTTGCACGATTCTCCCTCTTTCCCGGGAATTTTTCCTCGACAAATGCGCGTTACTATTCATCGACGACCGTTGGATCTTCGTTTGACGGCGTTTCTCGTTCCTCGAACGCTTGGAAATTTCGCGCAACGCGATCACCGGCCAGTTTTTCCCCGTCGCGGAAAAATCGGAATTTTTCGTCCCGATGGTATCGCAGACGTTGGCAGAGCGACAGGGATGAGCGTGAGCTCGCAGCCCGAAAACCGACGACGAAAAAGGGCATAGAGGGTAAAAATAGGGTGGAAAGTCGTTCGTGCACACGATAGGCTGCCCCGTGGCACGGCGGCGACAAATCGATTCGTGCCTGGCAATTAAAGTCTTTCGCGTTGGCGTGTGTAGACGCGATCATTATCTGCGACGTGATTGGCTTCGCTGCTGTCAAACAGCCCCACGCAATGATTTCTATTCGAACGTATCGCGTTCGCTCGATTCGATAACGAAATACACGCGTTGAAAGAAAATCAACCCCTCGAGTTCGGTTATTTTCGTTCTCACGGCCAACGCTTTAGAAACTCCGCAACTTTGCGTGAAGCTAACCGCAGCATCGTCCAACGATACAACCGCGTCTATTTTTGCAGATTTTTCGCCAGGCTACTGCCATCGCGTTCGCTTACTTAGTCCGTTGATCAATCGCGAGACGCGATGGATTATGCATACCCTTTGGCCAAAATTATTTTCGAGTTACAATTATTCACGGGGTCGAATTACCATCGAGATCCACGGTCTACCTTCGTTGCTCCTCCATTTCTACGTATCGCGTGAATTATTTCCAAATTCGATCGCGCCTTGCATTATTTAGCGCATCGTTGATTAATCGAATGGAGTAAACATGTTGGATTTTAGCGGAAAGTAAATAGGAAGATATGCATGATTGAAAGCCACGATTTAATTATACATGTGTACATGTCTAAGTAGAGATCGACTTCGACGACACCGAACATGCACGGGCGTCGGAATTCTCTTCTTCGTGGGCGACAAGGAGAAACGCTCTGTTCTAAAAGTGATTTACCGCTACGCTAATTAGACCGAGGCGCACCTGTCGTCGCATCGATAAATTTTCGGCCGCGGTTAACGAAAATTCGGCTTCGGAGACATACCTGCGAGGAAGGTCGGCTAGTTATCAAGGCCAAATTGAGAGCATCGTGGGCCGCGACGAGCATCTCGTGTGCTCGAGTGTAACGCCTCTCGTTATCGATAAATAGCTGCGGAGTTCTGGACGATTATATCGTCGGAATAATAACCGAGGCCGACCTAACTTCGCGAGCTACGATGGCGGCTCGGTTGAACGGCTGGATGCTTTTCAAGCGGATGCTTGCACGTGCCTTCGTTATCCGGAAAGGTCTTTCACCTCGTGCCGGCGAGCCTCGATAAAGTTGCAACCGCGATTTTTCGAAACGCCGATCGCGCGAGAATTTTCCATTCTTTTCGAAAATCCCTCTCGACGAAAGTGTTAACGATACCGAGGTCTCGTTTCGTCATCGATTGCCACTGTGACGCTGTACGGCGAGTGCGTGGAGAAGGTATGCAGGCTCCAAAGGCACACGCGTCGATTCGAATGGCGATTGGAAACGGGTGTGCTATCGGCTGGTCGATCGAACGATTGTCAAATATTTGAAAATAAAGTAATCATTTTTATAAAAGCCGTCCGGACGCGGCGAGGAAGGAACGCGGCGCGGTCGCTGGTCGGAGGAAAAGCGGGAAGAAAAGCAGAATACTTTCGGTTTAATTAAATCGAGCGGAATAACACGGACGATGCGTGTCCGGTCTTTTCCGTCCCATAATCCTGATTTATCCGGCTGTACATCGGTCCGAAGCAGTGGAGACTTTATCGAAATTAAACGTATTTCCGCGCGTGACAACAAAAACTGCGACAAATTCGCGCTGTCTACGTATAACGAGAATTATCGGCGCAAAGGCCGGGAAAGAGGACGGAAAATCCGGTGCTCGGAGAGAAACGCGCAAACCGTATTAATAGCTATCGTCGGTTCGAAAGGAATATTAGTTCCTTTCTCGTTGGTCAAGGGGCGAAGGGACGGACGGGTTCGATTAAACGAGCCAGCAATTTTTCGATTTTTTCCGCGCGGAGGAATTCCGTTGTTTCGCGAAATGCGATTATGCCGGATGATTAGCTGAGCACGATAACATCATCAGCTCGGCGATCATACTTCGCAACAGGATCTGGATTTATTCCGGCGAGACAGCGGGGCTTACACGACCTTCTATCGAAATTAAACAGGGATTTCGCGTTCCCGTTGACCCCCTTTCCGTTCGTGTACGCGCCTCGTGTTACACGCGTGCACGCGTGCACGCCGATGGAAACGCACCCTCCGCCCTCTTCCCTTCGCTTCCCTTCGCTTCCCTCCGCTTCCCTTCCGCATCTCCCGCTATCTCGTCCTCTGTGTATCCATCGCGCGAGCTGGCGAACATTTTAATCGCGTCCCATCGAATTCCACGGGAAATCCCTTGCAAATCCCTCAGGCGTGGCACTCGCGGACTTGCTTGTCCGGCGAGCACTGATTTTTCGTGCCATTGCACGCGTCGCCACGATAATCTCGATGCTCCTTGCCGGATTTCCATTGTACCGCCGGATCCCGGCTCCTTCGCAAGCGGATGTCGATCGTCACGCTCTCAGTGCGATCCTTTCTCGCTTGTCCGACATTTCCACCTTCGACATCGCTCGTTACGCACCGGTTATGCGTTCCGAGCGAGAACACGCGGAGAACAAACGCGCTCGATACTCTGTGACGTGGATGAAAATGTTTCGATTAACGCGTTATCCGGAGAGCAGACTCGTGCACGCGCTGTTTACGCGATCGTGCAGAAATACTCGTTGCGGGGGTCGCGAATAGTCGATTTCCCGTGATTTTATAAACGCGCCACTCACCCGACACCGGATAAAGATAAACGATTCGACGAGGAGGAAAGCGAGCGACGAAAATATGAAGAAAGTTCGCGGCGCTAGTCGCGCACCAAGATGGCGTCGTAGTGGAGGAACATTGGGATCGCGGTGGAACGATCTACGAGCGCGTCCGAGAGGAAATCCCCGGGCAAATTCTGACGCGAGCCGATTCCTGACGAGGATCAAGCGTAGTCCGCGTCGTCGGGTGCGCCGAAAACGATAACATCTCATGATCTGCTGGTCAGCTACGGATGAACAGCATCGGCGCACGAGTTTCCTGCCGAACCGATAATTGAAAATCACTGTCCCATATATCGATTCGCTGGATTGTCCGTTGGTACGCGGCGGTTCCTTCCTCGTCCTCTATCCTCGCGTTCGTTTGCTCTACTAACCCTCCTCCTCCGCCCTTCTCCCGCCCTTCACCCCGCCCGACTATCCATCGGCGAGCAAACAAAGTTACGAATTTTTGGTTAAATTTTTCAGTTCGTTGTATTTGTTTATTAAACGGATGACAGAGCTCGCCGACCGGATGCGAGAAGTAATACGTAACGTTGCAAGATTGCAAACACGAATCGCGCTCGACAAAAGGGAAATGAAAATGGGGACAAAGCGGGAAGGAAAATCGAAATAACGAAGTTTCGGGTACAAGGACGAGCTCTCCGTACGGTGATGTGATCAAAGGAACGAGAGATTGTACGGAGATCCCGGTGCAGGCCAAAAGATTATAAAAAAAAATAGAGAAAAACGATACAAAATTGCATCGATGGTTGAATCTTCCCTTCTCGGGGTTCAAGTCGATACCGAATCCATATTGTTCGTCAGATGAGCGCGTGGATCTCTCGCTCCTAACCGGCAAAGAGGATTAAACGTTTATCGTTTTTCTGCAGTTTTTTCATTCGGCGTTAATTCGATAGCTCCGGAAGATCGGGATTAAATCGGTACCCATTATTCGCGTTAACGTTCTCCGTTCGAAATTTCGTTGCTGAACAGATTCGATTCGGCCAAGCGGTAGAAACCGTGCTCTCTCGTGAAACAAGTACAACGTTTTTTTTTCCACGCTTTTGCCCCCTTTTTTTATTCCTTTTTTCTCTCGCGATCATTCTCGAACTCGGTGAACAACGAGTATATACTTCTCCCGCGGATTTCTCCGGTGCTCGACGAACTCTCGTCCGAAGAGCGAGTTTTATGCGCTTTTTGGCAATGCGTGGACACGCGACGCTAAGAGGATTCCAAAAATCACGACTGACGAACGACGACACAAGCCCTGTAGAGAAAGACCCTGTACGAATTACGCGACGCGTGCCTTCTTTCGCGAGAATGGCCGTGAAAAATCACGGCTTCCTGCTCGCGAGATAAGGCCCAAAAAAGGCGCAAAAAAGGTTGTCGCACGACGAAGAGTCACGACCATGATCTAACCCTGAAAACGACTGATTCTATCGCCTCCAGATAATTTGCCGCGCCTCTTCCATATCTCTCGATTACTCGGACGCTTTCGGGAAGAAGTGGCGATTTTCCGGCGGAAGTTGAGTCGGCGAAAATTCCTCCGTAACGCTAATTGAAACGCTGGACCAACCAACCGTTTGCCAAGCTTATTCGTTAACCGTTTAAACGCACGGATGCGAAAGGACAGGCATTATCGAAAGGAAAAGTCCGACCGGTTTTCCAGGCACAAATTGACCCTGTAATTCGATTGTTTGGAAATTAATCGAACCGTGAGGATGCCGTTTTAATTACCAACGATATTTCAAGTATATATTGCGCCGAGCTGTTCTAGCGATGCTTATACGGCTTGACGTTGATTAATATCAAATTCTTTTTTCCTCGGATTCATTTGCAAGAGCGAATATTTGCCGATATCGCGAAAGCGTTGCAATAATAATTCGCAATTTGTTGATTGTAAATTATCAAGCGGGGCAGGTTTATTAAATTTCGACTGCTATTTCGTTGCCTCACGCGCTTATAATAGGCCGATCGGGTACAGCGAGTGATTTGCGTAAACAACGAGCCGATCGGTGCTGTATTCGATTAGAAATTTAGCGGAAAACACGGAACGAGCGATTTTCGTCGTAATAGTTACAGGCTAATCCAATCGTGACACGGTGTTACACGGTGAACTCGGTTCGTCGAAGCGTCACGCGATATACCGACGTGGAAAAATTTCGAGCTATCGAACGCGTTTCGATCGAACCGGAAGGGGGGGATTGAAACGCGACGAAAGCGCTACTTACAGAGGGTTATGTTTGTATCGTTACTGCACCGCACGTACTGCAACGCGGCGCAGACGGCGGAAGTATAGCCGCGCGTTTCCGATAGCACCGGAAGAAGAAGAATCCATTTGGTCGGAAAAGAAAGAACACGAGGCGGGACGTGTAATATCGACTCGCTTAAGCGTGGTTATCCGTGGAAGGGGTTGAGAAGGGTGGAAAGACGGGGCGAACGGCGAGAACGGAGAAGCGGCGTAAGGCGGCGGAAGTAACCGCTCAGGCGGAAGTTCCAATTGCCAGCTAGATCTATATATAATAAGACAGGAGAGTTATACTTTCTGCCAGGCGTCGTAACGCAGTTCGAGTGCAGAAGTTTCGTACCCCTCTGCTCTGCACCGTTCCGGAATTATCTCCACCACCTTTCGTCCACCATCGTCGAGATAATTAAATATATCCGTGCACTGAAATGCCCAAACGGATTTTCCCCGGACTGGAAGGCTGCCGCGATAAAGGATTTTCCTCTCTAAGACGAAGCCCGGAATTGAAGGGAAAAAGTTTCCTTTGCTTGTCCTTTTGCGTTAGACCCACATTCCCCTACGATTTCGAAACCCGGCAAATAAAGTCTGACTCCCAATCCCTCGTAACACCTTTCCCTCTTCCAATGAAACATCTACCAGTCAGACCGTACAGTCACGTAACGTTGCGTTAACGAAATTGATTCGAATGGAAAAAGATACAGCCTTTCGCCTATCACGGTATTAATTCCAAAGTTGGAAAATTTCGAGTCATTGCCGCGACGTTGCGTACCAGTGCAACGAACGAATTAACCACCGTTTGTATCCATCGAGCGATATCCTCGTCGCAGATTATGCTACGTCGAAAATTCTCGCGATCGACGGGTAGTCGATAAAGAAGACCTTGCTCGGTGATTTACAGGAATCGCGTCGAAAGTGCAGGTAAAGCCACGATAATCTCGCGTTTCGACGAATCAGATTTAAGGGAAGACGGTGGAAAATTTTGCCACGGTACCCATTTGTCGGGTCAACCCTGGCCACGGAGAGAGCGTGGCTTTGGAAAATTGTTGCAGGGGCTGCAGCCCCCTTGGGAGGAGCCATTAAGTTTCATTTTTTTCTCTCGTTGCTCGCCCTCTCGCAATTGGGTTAGCCGCGCGAACTTCCACTCCATAAAGTTAGCTACCACCGAAGGACGATAATTATTATGCCGCATAGCGCGACTCCGGCTTGCGCCACGGCACTGCGACAACTAGGTGCTTTGGGACCTTGTTCCCGTCTACTTGATTCGCGAAACCGCCTTTGACAACAATGCCATTCCACGCCATTCTTCTCGCGGGAAACATCGCGTTGCCACCTGTCCGCGGTCGATGATAATCGATACCGCAAACCACCCCTGCTCAATTACCCCGCGTTTAGGCTACCCCGGGAGTCGCAGATGTGTAAAAAAAAGTCACGCGAATTATAATTCCGCGGAATTATTATTATGCGACGAGGGTAAACAAAGTGGACGTCTTCGGAAATGACTGGTTTTCTGAAACTGTGTCCGAGAGGACGGTACGTGGAAATCATCTCGATCGGAAGGCCAAGCACGTATTTGAAAGCCAGTGAGGTCGGTTAGAAATTAGTATACTCTGTCCTCGTCTACGATGTCTACGACTTTTTAATTTATTCAAGGAAAGTTTGCCAGAATTCGTGCAGTTCGAAGCGCAGGTTTTCAGGATCCAGTCTGAATACCGACAGAGTATTCGAGCGAGCAGATGCACCCCGTTTGTTATTTTTACCTTCCGTTCCATTAAATCTTTTTCGTTCTTTTCCCTTTTCTCTTTTTCCCCTGGCAGCGTTCGCTCGCGCGAGCTTCCAGCAAGATGAAATTCTTCATAAGCAGACCTCGTGATCCCCGAGTGGAATTCGCTACGTATCTCCCCGACCTACCCCGGAAGTTTCGCGGACGCCCGACGATATCCCGTTCGGGGAACGTATTTATCGCGCGGATGAATCCGTAACGAGCATTTACGTTTTCCTGCGCCGCGTTGACGACTCCCGGAACGAATTAACGCTTCTACATGACAGGGAAAATCTTGCCGTCATCGGCCACCGCTGCAACGGAACGTTGATTCGCCGTTACGAGGGAAAGCAGGAACAGCCTCGGCCAGATGACAGCGCGTGGCCAATGCGTACGCGTGCGCTCGCACAGCTGGACTTTATCGTGCTCGCGTGCGATCGTGAATCATAATGCATCCCGCGATTACACGTTACGCGCCTCCCTATCTAGCCACTCGTAACGCATTACTGTCCGCGTGGGTTCGTCAATATGCCGACGAACTGGATTATGGCTGTATCCGTGGCAATGCTTTATCGTTCCGTAAAGCTCGCGTGTCGCTCCTTCTCTCACTCCCTTTTTCGCCCGTTACTCTCGCTCGCGCGTTTCACCCTCGTGGAAATAAAACCCTCGACCCGGCCATCAGACTCTTTCGCGACGAATACTCCCCGGTTCGCTATCGATTCGAACCGCGTTTGCTCGGTATCGTACAGTTAGAGTTATTCCACGCCACTTTGTTCCCCGCATTCGCGTGCATTCCCGAGACACCGCTGACACCGTTTTCTTTCTCCGCTACCTTTCCGTCCGTTTACACCGTCCCGACGATCCGCCGGGTCTCGTCGCGACGGTATCAAACGGACTCGGATGTGCGGGATCCAAGAGATCCCCGTAAGAGTGTCCTGGATGGGAAGAAATCTCGATACGATCCGATAACAAGCCGAATCTGCCAGAATTACCCTACGAATTGCATCGATGTGTCGCTGATGGTAACAATGGCGCACGAGAGTGGCAATATCGGGCCGCGTGTTATCATATGGAATATTAGCAATATTATCAAACGTTAGTTCTGTTAAATGACGTGTATCAGCTCGGCGAACAATACCGTCCATTGTCTATAGATTTTTCAGTTAGGCGAGAAACGATGAGCTCGCAGTCAGTCCGTGGCAATACGGGCGGCCGTGGTCGCTTTGGACAGGAGTAAATCACGATTAATCGCAATTTCATGGACGTTCCCCGTAAGTCACGAAATTAATGTAACGGTATAACTCGCGATTACGTATTACGTGGCCGCGTATCTCTCCACTCGTTACCGCTGTCTGGCCAGTTCAATATGCCGGCTATACGCGGCTGTTCTCGTGCTTTATCGCGCTGCTATAAACCGCCGATACGCTGGGGAATAAGGAGTGCCAACCCTCGATAGAAATATGCTCGTTACGATATAGGGTTTCACGGAGCATTACGCAACTCGGATAATTGCAACAGTTAGGCTCAAACCCTGCCGCGAATGGTTGCGATGGGCCTTAATCGCGGGGTAATTCGAAACAGACGAGAGAAATACTCGAAAAGAATTTTCAACTGGAGGTTGTTAAGAATGGACAGCCGGGATTCGTCGAGATGCAAATAAATTTCGGACAGTGTAACTATAATATATACAGGGTATCGCGGTAATGATGGTACGGCCGAGGAGAGTGTGATTCTACGTGAACAAACAAATCGAAAATGAAGAATAAAATTTTTTCATTCAAAGCTTCGTTGTCGAGAAAATTAACTTTGAATATTCAGCGAGTGCACGTGCACTTAGCTATGGCTTATGTGAATAAACCATAAATACACGAGTATCGATGATAAAATCGAGAAGAGGATGATTCTACGTGAAAGAACAAATCGAAAATGAAGAATAAAATTTTTTCATTCCAAGCTTCGTTGCCGAGAAAATTAACTTTGAATATTTATCGAGAGCGCATGCACTTAGCTATGGCTTGTGTGAATAAACCATAAATACACGAGTATCGATGGTAAAATAGAGGAGGGGATGGTTCTACGTGAAAGAGCAAATCGAAAATAAAGAAGAAAATTTTTTCATTCGAAGCTTCGTTGTCGAGAAAATTAACTTTGAATACTCACCGGAAGTGCATGCACTTAGCTATGGCTTATACGAATAGACCATAAACACACGAGTATCGGTGGTATAAATCGAGGAGTTACGGGCGGCCGTGGTCGCTTTGGACAGGAGTAAATCACGATTAATCGCAATTTCATGGACGTTCCCCGTAAGTCACGAAATTAATGTAACGGTATAACTCGCGATTACGTATTACGTGGCCGCGTATCTCTCCACTCGTTACCGCTGTCTGGCCAGTTCAATATGCCGGCTATACGCGGCTGTTCTCGTGCTTTATCGCGCTGCTATAAACCGCCGATACGCTGGGGAATAAGGAGTGCCAACCCTCGATAGAAATATGCTCGTTACGATATAGGGTTTCACGGAGCATTACGCAACTCGGATAATTGCAACAGTTAGGCTCAAACCCTGCCGCGAATGGTTGCGATGGGCCTTAATCGCGGGGTAATTCGAAACAGACGAGAGAAATACTCGAAAAGAATTTTCAACTGGAGGTTGTTAAGAATGGACAGCCGGGATTCGTCGAGATGCAAATAAATTTCGGACAGTGTAACTATAATATATACAGGGTATCGCGGTAATGATGGTACGGCCGAGGAGAGTGTGATTCTACGTGAACAAACAAATCGAAAATGAAGAATAAAATTTTTTCATTCAAAGCTTCGTTGTCGAGAAAATTAACTTTGAATATTCAGCGAGTGCACGTGCACTTAGCTATGGCTTATGTGAATAAACCATAAATACACGAGTATCGATGATAAAATCGAGAAGAGGATGATTCTACGTGAAAGAACAAATCGAAAATGAAGAATAAAATTTTTTCATTCCAAGCTTCGTTGCCGAGAAAATTAACTTTGAATATTTATCGAGAGCGCATGCACTTAGCTATGGCTTGTGTGAATAAACCATAAATACACGAGTATCGATGGTAAAATAGAGGAGGGGATGGTTCTACGTGAAAGAGCAAATCGAAAATAAAGAAGAAAATTTTTTCATTCGAAGCTTCGTTGTCGAGAAAATTAACTTTGAATACTCACCGGAAGTGCATGCACTTAGCTATGGCTTATACGAATAGACCATAAACACACGAGTATCGGTGGTATAAATCGAGGAGGGGATGATTCTACGTGAAAGAACAAATCGAAAATGAAGAATAAAATTTTTTCATTCGAAGCTTCGTTGTCGAGAAAATTAACTTTGAATATTCAGCGAGTGCACGTGCACTTAACTTTGGTTTAGCTGGACAGATCATCATTACATCAGTATCGATGGTACAGCCGAGGAGGGGATGATTCTACGTGAAAGAACAAATCGAAAATGAAGAAGAAAATTTTTTCATTCGAAGCTTCGTTACCGAGAAAATTAACTTTGAATATTTATCGAGAGCGCATGCACTTAGCTATGGCTTATGTGAACAGACCATAAGCACACGAGTATCGGTGGTAAAATCGAGGAGGGGATGGTTCTACGTGAAAGAGCAAATCGAAAATAAAGAATAAAATTTTTTCGTTCGATGCTTCGTTGTTGAGAAAATCGACTTTGAATATTCACCGAGTACGCTGGTGTACCAATGGACCATTCGCCTTAGACAGAGTTAAGTGCGCGTATACTCGGTGAATATGCAAAGTCGATTTTCTTGATAACGAAATTCCGAATGAAAAAAATTTTATTCTTTACTTTCGATTTGTTTGTTCACGTAGAATCACCCCCTACTTGGTTATTCCATCACTGCCGGTATGTCGATGGTCCATATATCCAACAATAAGCCATAGCTACATAAGTGCACGCGTACTCGGTGAATATTCAAAATCGATTTCCTCGATAATGAAGCTTCGAGTGAAAAAATTTTATTCTTCATTTCCGATTTTATTTTTTCACGTAGAATTACCCACTTCCCGGTCGTTCTACCGTTGCTGGGACACTCTGCACACATATACGCACAAGTGTGTGTGTGTGTGTCTGTGTGTATTATTTAAAATATAAGAAAGAACGTTAAAAATCACATAAGAAATGTAAGATTCAAAATATAAGAAAGTACAAGTGCGATGAGTGTCTCCCTGCCGATCAGGTCGAACGCATTCGACCATAATGTAAATAAAAAGGCCGTTGACGCCAAGGCCACTACCATGCACACTCGAGGATTTCGCAGAACGTAGTTCGGCCGAAAAGTAAATAAACGGTAATCGACACCGAAGGGAAGAGCGAGAACGCTTCTCTCCTTGTTCAAAGACCCACACCCCGATCGTGCATCTCTTACGCGTCGTCGACGCAACGAAATTCCTTCGCACGAATCGATTCCAGACGATTCTACGGGTCACGTGATTCGTTATGGCCTGACACTGTTGCTCTCTCGTTCGAATTTTATCCTTTACCCTCTTCCTCAGCCGGTTGTTTCTCTCGCGTTTTCGTCGGACACGAATAAACGTGGGAAAAAGCAGAAAGAGAAAAGAGACGAGCTTCTGCCTCGCGCACTTAAAACAAACGCCTCGTTATAAGGCGGCGCCGAAAAGAAAGACGGTATAGCAGCGATGAATAATTATCTGGCTGAAAGAAGCGAGATGGAAAAAGTAGCGAATTCAAGAGCAACGGAAGTTAAATGGAAATATTATTCTACTCTGGTTGCGCGCGTTTTACTAACTATTCCCTGTTACTCTTTTTAAATACTCCTATTATTTTAGCCTATTTTATCGCGTCGATAAATTGCTTTTAAATACTTAGCTTCATCGACCAGATTAAACGCGAGAATTCGTCGATCTCATTATCGTTTATCTTTCTTTATTTCATCCTGGTGAAAATATGCTTCGACGAAGTAACCTATATTCAACGTTACGTCTCCTGTTACGCGATAAGTATAAAACCGTTTCTCTCATGCACTGTATATAAAACGCGTACATTCGTAGTTCGACGTAATACGACGTTCGTATTGCGACGTTCGTATTGTGACGTAATACCTTCGAAACGTATAAACGCTGCGCATTATCTTTCGTATATGAGAGTTCGTAACGAGACGAGAAATAGATTTATATCCTTCTCACCGTATGACGTGGAATGAGTAGAGGTTAGTGCCCGTTCGAATATAGTATCACACCACAAAATTACCACTTCGATTGTTTAATTTTCACTTTCACTTCGTCACTTGTTAGAACATCCACGGAACAAGGGACTAGCCTCGTAGAAGACGCGTGCCGTTGCAAACAGGTACACACAGAGTCAACGTTGCTACTATTTTATCACTTACGAAGTGTTGAAAAATTCACGAAACGTCAGACTATTGACAATCCGATGGAAACAAAAGTAAAAGATGTCTGGAAATTCTCCAACGTTATCTCCCCGATCGCACGATATATTTTTTAACCGATATAACCGATCGAAATAAAGACGTCATTTGATCCCTGCGGTAGGACCGGTCACCGCCTAGGCCGAAAATATTAACCGTCGTAGTCTTGATTGTTCGTCGCACAGACTTGGTGGAAAGTGGTTGCGCGGTCGTTCTACTTCACGTAAGTAACACGAAACAAATTTACATTCACGGTAAAAACGAGCAGTTCCATCACGGAGCGTTGTAAACTTGCACGACGTGCCAGTACACGCTGTTAAACATTCATATTTTCTCGCACGCATGAAATATTCCGCGGAAAGTTTCCTTTGGCGTCCCGTGGCCCGCGTTACTTTTCGTTTCGCGACTCGAAACAATAGAAAGAAGGAAATTGCTGTGTTTGTTTGCCCTCGTTTGCGAGCCTTCCTTGGAACACGCTCCGATACATTCTCGGAATAAGAGATAGAATAACAAGAGTGACGCGTTTGAGAATTGTGCTCATCTTTCTCTACGCCATTATTGCATCTTAATAATTCGTGACGTCATAATGGCCGCCCAATACACGCTCGCCGGTCCTATACGTTCCTATACATTCGAGCTGTCAGGTACGATGAATACGACACGGTGTGCATTAGACGAAGGCATTTTTCACGCTCTCGGTCTGTTCCCCGAGTCCATCGAGTACGTATGGTTAATTTCGATATATCTCGGCTCGTGCATCGAGTGAGATCAGCCAGTGAAAAATGTATCCGCGAAGTCGTAAAAACGAGGTCGGAAGTGGTGATCCTTAGCCTAGTCGTACTGGAAAGAGCGGTGCCGTGTTAAAAGGTCTGAATTCGATTTACGATTCGAAAAATCCGTCTATCTTCCTAGTGCACTGCTCCGGGATATGCACGGACAACTGCCACGAGAGGGAATATATACGAGACGGTACATTTTTTTTTTTTTTTATAGCTGTTTCCAGCGGTAGCGAACGTTTCGTAATTAATTACAGCGGGATGCGCTTCTTTTATCGACTACCGTTTCGCGAGTGGCTCGTAAAAATCCGCGAGGGTCCGCGCGCAGTTTTCCTGTCTCTTGCGTCCCTCGTTCTCCATTTTCCCCTCGCTTTCGTTCTTCTTTTCGTCGCCCTGTCGCCCTGTCGCTCTGTCCCCACTCCCTGCCGCTCCTGACCACGGTTATTTCTCTGCGCCTATACGATGCGCATAAGACGTAAATAAATAACGCGGAACATCGAGGCGTAGTCGCTCGCGTCGTCGCTCGAGCGGAAAATCCCTATCAATTCCCTTTGACCCGCTCTTCGTTTACGCTGATACGTTTTCATTGTTGCGTTTCGCGTATACTCTATAACCCAAATTTACCTCGTTATTTTATTTCGTTTCGCGTATCGTTGACTCTCGCGATATAGACTCGCGTTTCGTCTCGAATCTTCGGCGCCGATCAAACTACTCCACAATTGTAACTTCGATTGTCCGTTTTATCTCGATTGCTGCTTCAATGCTCGAAGCATATCGCATGGGAACAAAAAACCTTGTTTGCACCGTGTTTGCGGACATATCGATCTTTACGTTCTCGACGAACAAACGCGATTTTTCGTGACCGAGTTACTCCGCCAATGTTATTGCCACGTGTGTATAAATAATGGAAACACTTTGTCGAATGCGGATTAAATAGCAGTTGTAATCCCCCCGTTGTCTACCTCACGCGCGAACCGTTCGTTTCATTTCATTTCGTCCCGTTCCGTTTCGTTTGCTCGCACTCGTTTCACTCGAGGCGTTCGAACGTCTTCGATTTCCTATAATCGGAATGCATTTCGACGTTTCGTTATACGCTCGCTGCGGCCCGTGGCGGTGATTATTAAGGATTTTCCGCGCGATCGAAGCCCCGTTTACTCGCTCCTTTCGCGCCTTCATCCCCCGGAAACGTATCCCCTCGTAAAGAGATACTTTTATTTCCCCTTTATCGCTAACGTCTGCCGCGATGTTTCTGCTTTCAGGATCCGACATCAAAGTACCAGTCGCAATACTGAACTGTCTTTACGCGCGTCAATTGTGCTCCGAGGATGCATCCTGCAGCGCCATTCTGGAGATTATACCGAGGGTCTGCGGGCCAGAATTGGGTGAGTGCCAGCAAACTATACCTTTAAATCCTCTTTAACAGACATTAGAGAACGCGAAGAGGCAAACATTTTTATGCGCAGCAAACAATCCGAATTCGATTTCTCGCGGGCCGTCGTCAGGCTCGCGATCGATTTCCGAATCGGTTCTCCTCTGTTTTCTTTGATTTAAATAATTACAGTCGAGAGGAGTACGATTGGATCGAGCTGAAGGCTCGCGAGGTCGAACGGTGTCGAGTAGTGGAAGATGCTTTCCCTTAGCCGATGTAACGAGAAGCGAAAAACCGGGCCGGGGTCAGAGAGATACGGTCGACGACCCCGTTCTTTTTACACTTTTCTTCCTTGTCTCTTTCTCGTGTAGCCGCGTTATACTCTCTCTCTCTCTCGCTCTCTCTCGCTCTCTCTTTTTAAATCATTCTTTTTACACTTTTCTTCCTTGTCTCTTTCTCGTGTAGCCGCGTTATACTCTCTCTCTCTCTCTCTCGCTCTCTCTCGCTCTCTCTTTTTAAATCTTTTCTTTGCCGCTCATCGTATTCGCGGGAGTCGCGATGCAAATCGCGTTATTCGTTGCGTTAGTCGGTCACGACGTAAATCGCGAATTATTGCATTGCGGGGGTAATAGACGCG
Organism: Eufriesea mexicana; assembly: GCF_001483705.2. Taxonomy (NCBI): domain Eukaryota; kingdom Metazoa; phylum Arthropoda; class Insecta; order Hymenoptera; family Apidae; genus Eufriesea; species Eufriesea mexicana. The sequence goes on along the minus strand of NW_016916726.1, from coordinate 109,145 downwards.
GATAAACTAAATCTGTCATACGCGGATCCGGTATAAAAGGTTATACAGGTTCAATAAATTTAGCGTTTAATTAATCGCGAATTGTTAAATATTTACTCGCTCGACAGCGCGGCATAAATATGCGCGCTTTCTTTTATCCGATGTCAATTGTCGCGGATCTCCGACGATTACGGGGAAATCGATATCCGTATCCGGACTTGCCATCAGAGCGGAATCTGCACAGCGGCCAGTTTGAAGAAATCACCGTGCCGATAATCGCAGCATTACCCGCACGATCGCATATTCGCGACACGTTGTCCGACGTCGTTGGCGGTAATCTTTCCCCGTTGGCCGAAACGCTTGTCAGCGTCGGGCCGAATAATCGAATCTCGAACTTGCCGTATCTCGCGAATCCCTCTAATCAACTACGGATACGCGCTGTGCCTTTTTTCCCCGCCACTTTTTCCCGTATTTTCCACGCGCCTGCCGAGTTTTAACTTTAATAACCGCGTTACGAAGTTTACGCGCGAGGGAATTACGTTTGAATTTAATAGACGATGGGAAGAATTGGGGTAAAGCGAGTCGTAACGTAGGTGAAAATTAAAACAAACAGAAGGACGGCTCTCCTACGTAATAATGGAATTAGATGCGTTTTACTTTAACGAAAGTAAAACGCGGGAAAAGCCGTTAAAACGTGCTCTTTCGTACGCGTCTCGGGAAAATGGGATTAATTCGTATTTAATTTACCGAGTAAACGAGGCTGCGTGATATCGCCGCGGTACACGTGCGACCGCGAGCATGAACAGAGAAACGCTTTGCAGAGCGAAGTAGATTAACATGCGCAACTTCTCTCGCGAATTACGTGTAATTAGAAAAACACTGCGCCTCGATTGCTACGTTTCGAATCGCGTGTAACTTTGCGACGTATTTTTCCAACGACAGCCACGGTGTCCTCGCGGAAATCGATATGGAATTCGAGCGATCGAAGATCGGCGTAACATCGCGGTTCGTCTGGTAGAAATTTCGATCCGCTCCGCGGTCGGGAAAATTTTTTCCCTTTAAAAATGCAACGATTACGGTAAATAAAAAGCTGGAAGTACGAGGGACAGCGGAAAAAATCGCGTGGCCAAATGGGAGAGCAGTGGCGGCGGCAGCAGCAGTTGTGAAACGGTTTATTTTCCAAATGACTGCCTCGACGAATTGATTAACGCGTGACTCAAAGCAAACGCTTGGAAAAGTCCAGTTGGCCGGAAAGGTTGCAAACTGAAATTAACAATTTGCGAATCAGCTGACGCACCGATCCTGAAAAACTGGCGGAAACTATCGAGTGTCGAGCCGCTCCCGAGGGTTAATTAATTTTCATTGTAAATTAAGGATTTACTCGTCGGAGGAAATAATTTCTCCTGACAGAATAAGTAACATTTTACGAGTGTCTCGTACTTTTTCGTTTCTATGTGCTTAGACGCGTGTCGCTGAAATATCGGTGAAAAAATCAGAGAAGATCGGTCATCGTGTTTCAGCTGTCTCCGATTGGGAGAAGGATCGATCAGCGTTTGATTATTCGATAAACCACAGACTCGGCAAAAAGTTAACCACACTTTCGCTGGTCGTACCACTGTGCAAGTAGCACAGCCGAACGAGTCGAACGACCGATGAATTTGTCGAAAGTGTTTTACCAAACGATATGTCCAGCTTTCACCCGTTTCAAAATATACGCAATTTAATCGCTCGTTCATCGATTATTGTCAAACAAATTTTCAGCGACGTCGATTTCCCGATTTTTGGGAAGCTCGATTTTTAGAAAGCTTAGAGTATCTAGTCGTGAAACTTGGATGTTGCAACGTCTAAAGATCGAGTCGGTAAGAAAGGAGCAAGCGGTGCCAGTGGTCTCTCGTAAATTCTGCGGCCTTAAAATTCTGGGACTCTGATAATTTTCCGAATACCTCTGGGAAATCTACGTGAAAGGGCATCGACGCGCATTTCACGTTTTAGGAAGCGCCATCTTCCTTTTACCGCGCATTTGTTTGACCAATTTTACGGCCGGGCCGATCGTTAGCTCATTTTCCGATAGCTTCCTCTTTATCGCCGAACACGCTCGCTCATATATAATTAGAAAATTTTTCTTTACGCACGGTGCACTGATTCCCACAGCGATACCGGGGTTACTATAAATTACGTGAAAGTTACAATTCCCAATAGCAATATTCCTGCATTTATACTATTACCAGGTTCGTTGGTTCGACGGATTCACTGATGGACATTCATCGGGCTCATAATCATCCGTCCATAAACAGTGCAGCCCCCGGAACACGAATCGAGATATCGATCCGCGAGGCTTCCTGTTCACAGTCGGTGCAACTCGAAATTTCAGCTGCGGAACGCGCAGAGATAGGTCAACCGGAAGTTGTCGATACACTCGACGCATTTCCGGCTGTACCACTGTTGTCTCTTAGACGGTCCCGTGCGTCGCAATTTCGCCGGCGTAATTGCGCTCGTAAAAAGGATGCTCTCGTTTGTCTCCGATTCGAGATTCGCGAGAGATCGACGTCGCGAGATTTAATCGAATTTCTCGTGGTCCGGGCCGCGACAGTCGCGACAACGGTTGCGCGAATCGAGTTCAGATATTTATACGACGGCACGTCGCGATCGCGAATTCTGCTCTCTTAAAATGGCGATAGCTGGGTAAAAGTTGTAAAAGGTATACAGTCGGAGGGACGATTTGTCGAGTATTTGGAAGCGAGGGAAAAAGCATGGACGAAACTGGCGACGTGGAAGCTACCGACACGAACGGTTTCCTAAATCGTCAACATTCCCCGAACAACCGCACGAGCTGCCATAATCTTATCCTCAACCCTTATTTCGCGCGCTACTACCCCATACGATGAATATTGTCGGCCATAGCGGACCTCCATTTCGTGCTAGCGTTATCGATGAAAATGATCACTGGGTTCTAGGAAAATCTTGCGAGATAGCAAGCCGTTATTCCGTAAACTGCTCTCAACGTTGATCCCGCGCCCCGAGCTTATCCGTCCTCTGCCAAGTGACTCGTCCGATTGAATGTTTATTTAATATCGCTCGCATAATTGTGATTGAACGGTCGTTTAATTGTGCAACTTGAACGAACGGTTTCGTTCTCTTTATGCACAGCTTGCACCCGTCCGTTGTTCTATTTTAATTTACGTAATCGATTTGCCGTTATGTCGAATCTGATTAATAAACGCTTTTACTTTATTCGAAAATAACGATGATTTGTCACCGAGTTTCGCGACATGCAGAAATAATTCGAATTTCAGTGGAATGCTTAAATTCCATATTTCTCTGTCATACGTCGCAAAATCACCGTTTCGTCGATATCGCGCCGTTCCACTTTACCCATGGTTAATCGTGAAATTCAAAGTCTTTCCTCCTCCAATACGTATTCGCTTTATCCTCTGGATATTTCGTGCTCGAAGATTTTCAACGACCGTTCCACCCATATGTATAACACACGCGATACAAGCGTATTCGAATTGCGACGATAACGAAACGATTTTTCCCCCCGTTCCCGTCCTACCTTCTCGTCAGTGCGCCGAAAAATCGCGGAACACGTAGTTATAATTAAGTATCACGAGAAATCTCGTCCACGGACTAGCGAACGTCAAACGTTAAAAATTCTTGCAGGGAAACCAACAATGTAAAATGGGGAAATTCGGATTCGTTAGCGCGTTAACGTAGGAAACAAAGGGAATGGCAAACCAGGGAATGGACGTTGCGTTCGTTGCATTCGGGCATTCGTGCCGACAAGAAGGATTCAGTTTCCATTTTGCTGTCCGAAGTGAAATTTCGCGAGCGTACCTTTGCAGCTTCCTGAGAGCTGTGCGCTTGACAGCCGGCCCGTTGGAGAGACTTGTCCAGGAAATCGGTCGGCGGAGGATGCGCGGCAGGGAGATTGCTAGTCGATTTGGGATTTCGCGACTTCACGAAAACGCTGCTCCGTGTGTACGGATGCTCTTGATGTGTGACTGAGCCTTATACGAGCCGATCGTTTCGTTCGAGGGCTCTTTTTCGAGGGCTATCTATTTGCGGTTAGAGGCCATGTCACGCGTCTCCGTGTAACCCCCGGTCTCGAGTAGGCATACTTTGGGCAGGCTGAGGCGCTCCAAGTATGCAGGTATCCAAAGTAATAACGTGTCGGCCCGGGGATATGGCACGAGAAGACTCCTTTATTAGGAGTATTCGATGGTATTTTGCGGTCTATACTGTTTGCGTTTATCCGTAAATAACCTCGTGGTTTCTCGTTTTTCCGATGCAATTGCAACGTTTCGCGTTTCGTTCAGCGAATATCGCGTTGGATGAAATATCGGCGCGCCGTTGTTTCGCGAATTTTTCCATCGTTGCAAACATTTCGGGCAGCTTATGAAACAACGATCGTGTCCTGTCGATTTCGAACACGCGATATAATCGGAGAGCGAATTTCTCGGCCACTCGACGGTTACGTAAATTATTCGTCGATCGTTCCGATTTTCATTCTCGCGGGATTGGTAATCGAATAAAACGGATTAACGCGATTCCTTCGGATCATAATCGACGAGTCAATCGCTGGTCCGACAGGATTCGCGCGCGCGCGAGGGGTCGTTACGATGCAAATTCCGCGGTGGAATTTCGCTCGGAAGATTTCCGATCGACTTACAAATAACTCGCGGAGTTTCGTCAGATAGCGATTTCTCGCGGTTTATTTCGACGCATCGCGAATCGAAGAGCGGGAAAATCGGTTTAGCTTATTGTCAGTCGAACGGAGGATAGACGCGGCTGCAACGTTAAGGGTCAATTCTCCGAGGCAAGATTAAGCTTTGCAATCTCGGTCGAAGCGTCACGTACGCCCCGAGATTTATGAGTTCCGGCACGTGCGGATTTTTATTCAAGCGTTCGCCTTTAACTCGCGAAGCATCGGGCATTTTCTATGCCCGGTACTAATTCCGCCGTATCTCGGGGCGGTTTTCCGTTCGAAAATATTTTTACCGCCGACCCGTGTTTGCGACCCGCAAGTTTCCCAGCGTTATCGAAACTGTTCGACGTGTTCGTCGCTGCGCGTTATTTAGAGGCGGATAATCCAACCGGTCTAATTACAAATTACCCCGGTTAAGGCAAGCGGCGTGCGCGGACTTTTAACGGAACGGGGTAGAAATTACCTGTCGGCCGCGTAATAATGGACAGACTCGATTTACTTTAAAATTCAAATGTCAAGTCGTCGTTAGAGGACCCTTGTCCCGGGTCGCAGCTGAATCATACGTCGGAACAATGAATAACGCGAAAAGGAATATTAACCGAAGAGAAAGGGATATTCGAATTGGCTTTGGAATCGCGATTGTTTGAAATCTGCAAGGCAGAAGAGGTTCCAAACGTTTATTTGGATTTATGAATCTTCCTCCACTTCTCTCCCTCTGCCCCTGTCTCTCCTTCTGTATCCGTCTTGCCATCCCCGTCGCCTTTGCATCCCCCTAATCTCTATCCCGTTTCGCTCTCTTTTCGATTCTCCGCATCCTCGGCCAAGTAAAACGCGACGTTAAAAGGGATAGCGTGGACGTTGAAATTAATTCTGATTTATCGTCGCGTACTAATCCCGATGCTTTCGGGGCTTATCACTAACGCCGCGAAAGATACACGCGTCGGCCATTACGATCGATTCCGGCGAATATACCGTGGCAAAGTTTAAGGGAAAGCAGCGCGGGTAATACCGGCGCTTCTTAACGAGCCGGCGCCGATTCGCGTGGCATTCGTCGCGTTAGCCGGAAAAATTTCGTTTCGCGAGCAAACGACTTCGAAATATCGATGAACGCGGACCGGGGTAGGTAGAAAAATTAATCCGAGAGGCAAACGGGGGAACGCGAAGCACGAGGAGGCAAATGAACAAATACACCGGAGAGAGGGTTGAAAAGTGGGCAACGCTTGTCGAGCTGTTGTCGTTAGCGAAACTAGGCAAGTTTCCATTAAGGACTTTTTCGTTTTCGATAACTTACCGTTAGCGAGCCACGCGCAAACCGCGACTGGGAATTTTTCGTAGAATTTCAACGTTATCGGTCGGCCGGAATTGTTCGAACGATCGGCAAGTTTAAACGATCGTCATAATTAACGGAACGCCGAATCGTCGTGTTATTTATGCTGCTGGTAAATACCGCGTACAAATCGCAGCTCGCGTAACTGCACAAGCCGGAGTTTATGTTTCCTGTCCCATATTCGACATTCTGGTTAAAGGTTAAACCGAACCCACGCCGAGAATCCCCGTGTCATTTGAAATAACGCTTTCATTTGGTCAACAGTTGGCCGAGCGAATGATTGATCGTTTGAACTGCAGCCAAATCATCGATTACGCTTGAAGGCATAAACGAATTTACTTGCTGTAACTGTGAGCCAAATTAATCCCGTGGAAACGAGATATAATGCACGGTGATCCCCTCAAAGTATCCCGCACGCGTTTGTCCCGCTCCTTTCGATCCGGACGAGTTTTTCGCGGGATATATGGGACGAGAGGACGCGAGACGACAAGAGAACGACGAGAAAACGACGAGAAAACGACGATGTCAGGGTCTTGCTGGAAGAATTTCGTTGATTAGCGGCCGGGCTCTGTTACACGCGTAGCCAGGGGCGTGCTTCGTTACCTTGGCCTCGGGTTTCAGCAAGCAGAGCTCGGTGCGCGATTTTTCCTCGGGTCAAGGAGAACGGCAATTGATAGGAGAGGGATTCCGGACAAATTTGCAGTTTAGGATCGCTCGTGTTTCAACGGCGAGTTCAATCCGCGCTTTCCACGATACCGGACGAAGCTGGCGACAAAGGGAGTAAAATCATCGCGGGTCTCCAAGGAAGAGAAATAAATCCAAGAACCAACGATTCCACCGATTTCTCGTTTCACTGCCGAGTCGCGACCGCGCAGAGTTTGCGAAAATTTCTCCTCTCTCCGGGCGCTTTTGCCAATCGAAGATCCTCGTCGTCCAGAACGGCAGTCGAACTTTTTCGATGCTTGTATTCTCGGGGAAAATCCTTTTTACAGGTCGTAGCTCGACTCGTGAAGAAGCCATTTTCATTTAGCTGCTATCAGAGCTTCTATCTTAAGGATCTTTTTCACAACCGTCCGACGATCGTTCAGTTTTCATAGAAACTCGAGGAAAAAGACTGACTCGCGATGCAGCGAGTATCGTTAGGCAGGCTCTTTAACGTAAAAATCTCCTGTAAACGTAATTTCGTTGCTGGCAAGATTATCCCGTTAACAGCGTATCGATAAGAAGCTGCTTTAGAAAATGGCGCAGCGAATTTCATCTCGACTGAGCTTGCCTCGGCGTTCCGTCTCTCGCTCCTCTTCGATAGACCGATGGTAGCTTCTTATTTACGAATCTCTCGCGTGTCTAATCTCATGGAAACGTTAGGCTCGACGTACCTTTGGAAGATGGGAAAATGGCTCGCGTGGTCTCCGCTTATCGAAGTTCGGCCTTTTAATTTGCGACAGGCGAGGAGCCGGCGAAAATCACGGTGGCCGACCGCGAATTAACCGATAACGGACCGGACTCAAAAGTGTTCGTCCTGGAGTATGCTAAGCGTGCATTGTTTAATTGTACGGTGTCACGTAGAAATTTACGCGTTTGATTACGTGCACGATCGCACACGATTTCGCAACGATATAATCGGTGAGCACGATTACATTTATTGGGTTTAGCATGAGCCGTAGGGGCAATCAATTTGCTGCTTAAACGTTTATACGGTAAAATGATCCGGAATATACGAGCACGCGGCCCTTCGTCCTTTGTTATGGCAACCGGTAGACAAACCACCCTTCCGTTAAACCCTCGATCGCTGCTTTACCCCGTTCGTCCGGGGGTAAAATTCTGCCTCGTCGTTGGTTATTATGCGCACGAACGAAAATCACTTTACCAACGAATGTGTTGGCAATATCGTTGCACGGGGACGTTGCGTACGATCTAATTCCTGCGGCCAAGCAACCCCGGTCTTGCAGCAGGGTCGTGGCACACGCGACGTCCCCTCGCGCTGTTCCACGAATTCGCCGTGATCATTGCGAGAGAAAAGGAAACCTCTGGATGCTCCTCGTTTCCTTTTATCGCGCGTTATTTCCGGCCAAAGTTCTCCGGGGACTGTTCGGATTCGATTAAAGAAACGCGAAGCAGAGGCAAACTTCGGCATCGGTTCCCTGCTCCGCGAATCGGTTGGTCGATCGCTCGAGAGCTTCTTTCGAATTCGCGCGCAGCTTTCGACCAACCAAACGATTAATTATATCGTCGATCGAACTTTATCGCGGGGAACGAGACGCGTTCTCTTCAAGCTCGCCGGGTTCGCGATATCCGAAGTTTGGCTGAAATTCGAGCACCCAAGTTTCCCTCCAAGTCTCGACGTCGCGAAACGACGCGGCTGTTTCTTTCCTCGTCGCTTTCATATTTTCATGCTTCGCGACGCTTCAATCGCTCGGCGAAAAATGCCCGAGATATTTCCCGGCAGTCGCTGTTTCGTTTTCGCTATTCGAACGGTACCGTTTGGATCTTTGAGAGAGAGAGAGAGAGAGAGAGAGAGAGAGAGAGAGAGAGAGAGAGAGAGAGAGAGAGAGTGAGATGACTGCGAACGCAAACAACGGGATCACCGGTTTATTTGGGGACCGGAATGAAATATCGCGGAGAGAGTCTGGATGAAAGGTACTGGAAGGTGGCAAAGAACGGTCTCTCGGAAGAAGGAATCTCGATGTCGATCAACGAATAATAAAGAATCAGCGGGAAAGGGATGGAAACAAGGAGGAAACGATAGAGAAAGAACGCATGTCGCGATTAATAAGCGCGGAAACCGTGGTCTTGCCGTGGAAAAAAGTACCGATAAGGTGGCAAAGAGGGTGAAAAGGGTGACGGCGGGAGAGAAGGCAGAAGGATCCTCCCATTGTTCGAAAATACAATGTACGTTGTTACGGCAAAGCGCCGTGCAGAGTTCTCTGGAGCACAATGGCGGCCCATGTGGAAGAAAGATAGCGATGGAGAAGGGAAAATCGCGCACGGTCGTATGCGAGCCTCGCGTGCACGTGTCTGCGTGTGTTCCGTGGGCGAACGCGCGCGGCGGAGAAAGGCGGATAGAAAAAAGGAAAGTGCGAGGAAAGAATGGGAAAGAGGATTTGTTCGGGATCGCGAGCTATCCGTTGGCGCGCGTGCATTTTTCCGCTTTCACGTGTTTCGAGCCGCCTTTTTTCGCCATCGATGAATCATAACCCGCGCTTGTGTCGGCCCTGGCCGCGATCGGTTGCGCTTTTTATCAGCTCCCCGGCCTCTTCATCACCGCGCGATACTCCCGGAACGTATTCTGATAATTAAAGCGCGACGTCGAACAGACGAGGGAACGAAAGGGGGACGCGGAAAGCGGACGAACAACGACGCGATGACGGTCGAATGAAAGGCCGGGAATAATGCGCGGATGAAAATGAAAATTTTGAAATTTATACCTCCTAATTCGGGAATTTAACGTCCTGCTAATTTCTCCGTTTACTCGCGTTCCTCTGCCCGTCCGCAGGCCGAAGCGTCGCGGCCCGGCAATATGTTACCGCTTTTCAAACGAATCGAAGCGCAGGCTGCGCGGATTTTATGATAATTATGAAAAAAGAATGGAAATCGGAACAATAGGAGAGCCAGGCTAATCAAAAAGCAATGCCGTGTGCATGCTGTAACCGGGAAAATCGGGACCATTTCTACGAGCTTGCTTAATAAAAAATGGAAAATCCTACAAGATTTAATAAACGTTGCAATTACGTTTACCACGAGTATCCTTTTTATTCTCGATGTTTGACCGTTCGTTCCGGTCCTTTCAAACTTTCCAAGCTTTTATATTTTTACGTCGCTTTAATCATCCGTTTCGACGGTTACTTCCATGCAACGAATTCCGATCGATCGCGATATATTTGTACGATTTTCCCGTTTCCTCGGGGATACGCGCGTTTGCGCTTGCCCGAAACGGCTGCATTCTCGCTGGGAGATGTCGTGATAAATTAGCCCGGAATATCGAGACGAAACTAACGGCGAAGCGATTCGTCCCATCGATAGAGGACACGGTCGCGCAAGTATCGATAAATTCGATACCACGGCAAGCCGCTCCTCCCGCGTTTCTATTTTCCTCGCAACGAAGTCGCGCTGATTCGTTATATTTCGAATCTCTCGATCCCGCGGAACCTACCCCCCGTGCCCCGTTTATTAGAAGAACGGAGCCGAAAGACGACGGAGCGCCGCGGAAAATGGATTCCTAATTAATTAGTCGGAGCGCCTATGGCATCGCGCGAATAAAAGAAATCGATGGTCGGGACTGCTGGAATAGGAAATGAAAAAAACAGATGGAGAGGCAAAAAAAAAAGAGAGATAGTAATTCCTTTTTTGGTGCACGTAACGAATATGGAGGTTGAATACAAAGCGAAACTATCGCGTTCAAATCTCCGACCGTATATCGCGGCAACGCTTGCCCGCGGAGGGAGAGAGACGAGAGTTGCGCTGAAAAGTTGCTCGCCCTGATCTCGATATAATAGAATCGTTATTCGCGGGAAAACCCGGAAGATTTTTATCGCAACGAAAGTCGTTAAACACAGGATAATTCCGCGGTTTCGATGAACCTTTACCGATCGCTCGCGGCGTTCGTGTTCCTCGTTTCCCTTAGGAAGAACGTTCGTTCAGCGAGACTAATCATCCATCGGATGAGAAAGAAATCTTCGGATCGTGAGACAAGATCGAAGAAACGGGGCAAGAACTTTTGTTCTTTGGAAGGGAGAAAGGATCGGTCGATTGAATCGGTTGGGTGAAATTTCTCGCTATCCGGGGTACCGGAGGGTGATCGATAAATCTTGGCGGACGTGGAATGAAATTAGGCAAGAATGGGAAGGTGTTGGAAAATGCGATCGCTATCAAAATTCTCGCGTGGCTCGGGGACAGCGGGAGAATCGGACAGCACCGAGGGTAGGTTTGAATAGAGACCGAGATATCAGCTGTGCTATCCATAGAGGCAAGGGCACATGTTTCGGATAGTGCTCGGTGGCCCGGGTCGCAGAATGCAGATGGGCGGTGCGCAATTGTACAAACGTATGCACGTATGATCTCCTGGCGTTCTCCCTCCTGCCTTCTCCGTCGTTGCCTGTAGCCGCTATCTAACAGTGACCATGCGAGTCCTCGTAGCGCATGGTGGATAGGCGCGGTATGGAAGCATTAAACGGGAGAGGACCGGTGCACACGGTATCAACGTGGGTGCAGCTGCAACTGCAACTGCGACTGCCAGATCCTGGGTTTTGTGCAGCATCGCGTATCGCGGCGGTTCGAGCGAGCCCATGACTTCTACGCGACTATCGATTCCGGCCTGTAGGATAGTACATCGCAAGTTTTACAACCTTGTTTCCGTTGTTCTTTTTTATTGGCCAGTTTTTATTTCGAGGAAACGATCGATCTTTCCACCGTATCGTTTCAACGTCGATACCGGCCGGTATACCTTTATTTTCGATACCGTTCGTTCCCTTTATATTTTATTAAATCTGTTTCGACGTTGGCTCGCGGTACTCGAATCGGTTCCGTATCGGTTTTACCCAGCGTTTTCCCATCGTTCTCGTTTTCATCGAGGAGTAACGTTGCACACCACCCCCCGGTACCGTTCTTACCGAAAGCGGCTCACGGCCACCATTCTTTGCGCTCTCCCGCGATACGACGCATGGCGAGTCCGGATGTAGCGGGATAAAGGACACGGGATAGGGGGTGCAGGGTGGAAAGACACAATTATTCGAAAGTGGAACTAAATTGTCAGATTTAAATATCAAAGCGCGAGAAAAGTATCAGGTCGGTGGGATCCTTTAAGAACAAAGTACCGTTTCAATTTCGTAGATTAGCTCCCAAGGCGTGTTCAATCTCGAGTAGAGTCCTCGCGAGACGTCAGCGTTGGCTTTTAACTTAAAAATAACCTCGCGAAAGTAGGCATGTATATAGGCACGAAATTTATTCCTACTCCGAGACACGGATTATCGCGTGCTCGCGCCAACCATGGGAATAAATATCGACCGGGCAACCATGATGGCCACCCGCTGGATGACTTTAACGATTAAAATATTTCCTCGTTAAAGCAGTTTCAGCTTCCCTTCCTTTTTTTCTTTTCCCTCTTTCCTCGAGATTCCCCTGTACGCAGATTAATTAGTACAGCATCGTTCGGAGAAAGAATAGGAACGAGAGTGCGCCTTAATTACTATTCCAAGACACTGTAAGTTTCGTAATAACCGAGTAGCAGCGGCAACAGCAGCAGCCGAGTATAAGTAATGAATCCAGATGTCGTCGTCATCGTCGAATGTCGGATCGAAAAATAATGACCCGAGTAGAAGTTTCGATTGCACTTTTCGACCCGCTTACGGAATATTAGCACATTCTCGCCATTCAATAATCTCCGTTTACCTCGATAACAAATCGCGTCCGTAATACGATAAAGTCGAGGAGTAAGGGAGCGCGAGGCTCGAACGGGGGGTAGTGACAGACGAATTAACAAATCGCGTCCGTAATACGATAAAGTCGAGGAGCAAGGGAGCGCGAGGCTCGAACGGGGGTTAGTGGCAGACGACTCGTTTCTCTATCGCGACGAAACCACCCTTGGTCGTCGATTTTGCAGAGCGCGTCGGCGATACCGATCCCTTTCCCTTCGATTCGCGAATTTTTTCCATTTTTTTCGAGAGGCCATCCGACGACGATCCAGTCGAAGTTGGGTTACGGCCCGGCGTCGACGTAGTCGCGATCTAATTTCGACGTTCCGTCGACGAGGAAATAAGAGCGCTGGCGCGGCAGAGAAATAAAGGGAGCTTCGGGGGAAAGAGGAAGAAAAAGATACGTACGAAGTCCGGAGTTCGGGCTACAAAACGAAGAGTAAAATTCTCTGGCAGCTAGAAGTTAATGTTTAATTTAAGATAGAGCACTGACTCTTCGTTTGCCATCTTCCCACCATCCTCCGGCAAAGTTATACCCGGTGTTCTAGAAGCCTGCTTTCTCGGATCGATTGGATCCTCGGCCGGTTAAGTAATGGTCAGGCGAGTTTACGACGCGTCTCGAGGCGGAATCACCTTTCTCAGGCGAGAAATTAATTTTTCACTGTCGCGCACCGAATATATCACGACGGCAAATGGCGCGCCTTATATCGCTTCCTATAAGGTCCTTCGTGTTCACCAATCGCGTAATGTAACGCTACTCTCCTCTTCGCTCGGCACAAATTTTCCCGAGCGTAAACACTCGCGATACTGCGGCGTCGACACGATGGATCTCGGTGCTTGCGATCACGAGCAAAAAGAATTACTTCCAATATTATGCTCGCTTTTCCAATTACGCGGGAATGGCGAGCGTGGCGTGTTTAGGATATAGGGTCACCGCCCGTCACAGTACCTTTTGCGTGGGCATGACTGTGGGGTGCATGGGAACGCTTGGGCCGTTCCTCGAAGGCGAGTGACGATAAACGGCGTCCTCGGGTTCGGCTTACAAGCAGAGTGCGAGTCCTTCGGGTCATTGATTTAGTACAAACTTTGCAGGTTAAATATACATTTTCTTGAATTGCACGACGAAATCTATAAATATAATAAATAAATCTAGTAAACTTCTTTTCGCAACAGTTACGAAAAATCGAAACGTCGTTGTAACTGTTGCGACGAGGAAGGTTCTTACTCGTATCGGTCCCAGTTCCTGTCTCGATAGCTGCTATCTAAATCGATTCTCGTCTCGAGTTTGCGAAACTGTCGGTATTAAATTGTTCATAAAATTCTAATCGCGCGCCATTTTTTGATATCCCCTTGTTCCTCCTGATCTTGATAAATCGCCGTATTAAAGTTATAATTCGCACGGAGACTGTTAATCGCAGAGCTCGCGTGTTACGACTGAATTAAAAATGATATTTCTTTTGTACGATCATGCGAGAACCAGAGAGCCTATCATGATTTCCGATGGGCAGAGATATCGCTCGCGACGACTATAGACAGCGAGAACTTGGCGCGTTGTCGAAAGGAATCGGGGTGCCATTTCCTCGCTCGCAATTTTATGGGCACGGTATAATACTTGTGGCTAGCTCTTAAAAATGACATTTTAAAATTCCTAGATATTTGATGCGAAATATCACTACATAGATACATAGAATATAGGCACAAAATCGAAGTAGAACCGATATAGGATCGCAATAGAACCGCGGAAGAATCGATATATCAAACGTTACTGGTACTCGTAATAGAAAACGATATTTTCGCTGATTTCGGTTCTCCGTAACAATCATAGAAAATAACTGTTCTTCGAAACTGTTTGGAGAACCGGAATCGATATTATAACAGTTTTCAACGGCTGTCATTTAACTGTCGCTACGCAAAATTTTCCCGACGGAATTTTGGAATTTCCCCGTAGATTCGTCGAAGCTTCCTGCTCCTGGGCTTCCGATTATTCCGCGAAATGTAATTTCAGAGTGTCGTTTTATTTTCTAACGTAACACGGCGCGTTTACGCGAGGTACTCGACTGCAGGGAGAATCGAGAAATTTATTCGTGCTCGCGCCTCGTTAAGGCGGAGCATTTGTCATCGGCAATGAGTGTACTCGCTTAATAATAATTTAACTGTTCCAGTGGCTTGTTCGACGGTGACAGTGAGAAAGTGTCAAGCGGCCCTGCACACTCTGCAAGCTTTCCCTTTCTTCCGCCCAACGTGCCTCTGCAGGGAACCGCGTGTAGATCCGGACTGTAACAGTTTTCAGAACTTCCTCTTCGACCACCCGTGCGTCTACGTTTTAAAGAAAGGTAAGAGCTAGAGAAACCTATTTTTCCCCAGAAATACCGTCCCGGGTAATTACCTACGCGCATTTCACGCGCCTGCTGCTGATCCTAACGCGCGGGTGCCAAAGTCGCGGACTCTTTCTCTCGCTGGAAAATACGAGAGATCAGGCGGCGACAGGGAAAATCAATTAAGATCAATCTAGTCGCCGTGAAAAAGGGATCGAGCCCGACACGCGTTAATCCTCTAACAAGCGTTTAATCGCGAGTCGCGATTGTAACGAGGGATTTCGTCCGGACGTCGAGGAAATTCCTCTGGACGGTGCCAATCTCTTTGGCCAACGATGCCGTTGTCATAGCCCCAAGAATCCTAATGTCAAACTTCCCCTATTCGAAAATTATCAACATCCTGCACAGTTATCTTGCGCCATATCCAAAACTAGATGTCTCGTCTTAAAACTAACCCTTTTTGCACTCGACGATTTTTTGGTTAAAGAGGGGTACGAGGGGTATAATTAACACGCAGAATTATTTCATTTCGATACCTCGAGCACTCTTATATTATTTTAAATTTGATATATTAATTAATATCGAGCTTCGAAATTTTATTAAATGCCTCTCGAGTGCAAAGGGCTGATCCTCTTCATAGACACCCTACCTCGATTTCCCACGTCGATGCACCTTAAAAAGAACTAACTTTTCTCCGGTAAGGTAAACACCCTTCTCCACTCTCTGAAATCATACCCCCAAAATCTCATGTATAAAATGTTAGTCAATTGTCAACCGTCATCCGTGACCATCAATGAGATAAACGCTCCATTGGGTAAGAATGTTGTCCTATATCACCAATTTATTATTATTTTACTATTATAAACTTTGAATAATAAAAATGCTCCGCGTGATTTCGGCGTGACAGTCAAAGGGTTAACGAATCGCGATCGCGACTTTTTACCGATAATCTGGCCGATCGTTTCTTGTTTAACCGTAACTTCCGTCTGCAACTGCACGCACTCGAAGCCAGCCACGAAGCAAAAGAACGAGAGCGTGAGTCGACGCTCGAGCGTCCTCGAACCGGAATCCGTTCGTCTTTGCCTCGGCAATCGTTCGCGATATTTGCCGTTCGTATTCTCCGCGACTCCCCTTTCGCGCGAAGAAGATTATCCGAATGCCACTCGACTAGAACGGAGCTTGTAGGTCAATATTTTTTACCACGACCTCCATCGGAAATACGCTTCCCGTCGACTGCATCCACGCGTACACGAGTGCCGATATTTTCTATTTTAACCCGATTATATTTGTTAGCCCCCCCCCCACTCCTCCGTGGAAAATTGCAAATAAAATTATTCTTATCATTTTTCCACGTGTCCCACGTCATCCCGCAGCTGGGTCATGTAAGTTCAATTTTCCTGTCCGATATTCGCACGGTATATTCCGTGCCCCCGTTTCTAATTCATCATCCGTGGTCATTCAATTTTTTAAAACGTCCGCCGTGAAAAATCACGTTTCTCTGCTCGCGCGGTTGATACGAGCTTCCATCGCGGCTCATCGATCTTTTTCCTATCTTTTTTTTTTTGTTTTGTTTTTGTTTTCAAATTGCCCGCGCGAGACAGACAACGAGACGCGTTCCGTCGATACGACCCGTTACGTTGGTCCGTATCACGGAGCAGCGGTTAAGACGCAAAAGTGGAATTCACCTGGAATATTGTCTATCGTGGTAAAGTTGGCGGACGAAAAATGGAGGCGGTGAAGCGGCCTGGATGATCGTAATACGCGCAACACGTTACGCTGGGCGCATCGAGTCGAAAGCTTGGAACCGATTTCTTCCTCTTTGCGATCTTTTTATGGCTCGTCGAAAGCTTCAAAGGCCTCGGCTGCATAAGCTGCAACGCGTTGCTTTTCACCGGACCCTGGAACTGACGTTGACTTCGAGAGGAGGGAAACTCGCGGATCTTTGCGCGTTTAACGGGGTGGCGGCGGGAGGGAGAGACGCGTGCCTTTGCCAGGCCTCCTTTCTCCCTTCTTTTTTCCCTCCTTTTTCCTTTTTTCCAAGCAGGAGAGCGAATTTAATCTCATTAAGTGCCGAAGCTTCCTGGTTTTCGTAGCGGCTGCGGCGCGCAGCTTTCATTATCCACGTTGCCTTCCCTGTATGACCGGCTTTCAGCCGACCGTGGCGGCTTATACACTGGGATAAATGTAATTAAGATTCTGGCCAAACTCTTCTAATTGCTCGACTCGTTACTTCCAAATTATTCCCGTTCCTTCGTTCTCGCGGATGCGCCACGGATCCGCGCCTTTTCCTCTTTCGCTGCTCCGTCCTTCGTTATCCTGTACGCGTTTGCCGAGCAATTTATTTTTAACCGATCGCCCGACACAGATCTCTCCGTCTCTTTCTCTTAATTCCGAAATTATGTCTCGAAGCAGAGCCTTCGCTAGCTCGATATATTTCCCCTCTTAGTCTCCGTTTCGAAAGGAGAATTTGTCATCCGCCGTAATCACCGACGTGGCTCCTCGCCGCGCGTGTTCCCACGGTGTACGTTAACGAATATTCGATCTCCTTTGGAAATTATCGTCCGATTAATCGATGCAAGACGCGACCACCCCCGGATACGTCATTGTCGTTTCCCGATAAAGTTGCACGTTCGATACTTGGACGCGTACACGCTCGGTTATACACCACGAGCACGGGTTAACTTTGGCTTTATCGGGTATCGTCGCGACCTGCCTGTGACATATTCGATGGCGTTAATCGTAGGAAAGTTATCTGGAAGGTTGCCGGAGACAGCGCGGCGGGGTCGTAGCGAGAGATGCTACGGAAGAAAATTTGATCGAGGTGCCACTCAGCCGGGCATTTCCCTTCGACGAGAGAGGAGAGAGGCTCGGTCGCGGTTCTCGTGGAAGAAACAAAGGGATCGCGATATCTTTGACTGCGGCCCCTTATATAACCTCCGCGCCATTGCGGCTTCTCCTACGATCTCCATTGTTCATTTTCCCGAGGGCTCGCTCGTCCGGGCCGTCGAGCCTTTTGAGCATTTTCGAACGATTCACGGATAATTCCCAATACGCTTCTTTTCACCCACACTCGCTCCTCCAGCCGCGATCCTTTTTCTCCCTTGCTACCTCCCATTACCCGCCCCCTCGCCCCATCCCCCACCCTTTCTCGCTCTGTCCTCCGTCGTTTTCTTTTCCCGTTTTCACGCTTACCGATGCTAAAAGAATGGCTTTCCTCTTTCCTGTCGATTCCGCCAGGCAAACTCCTTTTTTCCCTCTCTTTTTATCTACCCCCCATCCCCACCCTCGCGCGTCTACCCTTCCATCCCCCGTTATCCTTACTCCATCGAGTCTTTTGTCCGTATACGTTTCACGCGCGTATTTCCGCCAATGATCTTCCTCCTTCCTTGATTCGCGAAACAGAGTATAACGGCCATCGCTCGATTTTCTCTTATATTTCCACCTCTTTCTCCCCTTTTCCACCGTTTTTCTCTAACCGCTTTCGCCTTCCTACACCGTCCCCGCCGAGCCCCTTGCCCGTAAATGAATTAGTCCGCCGTTTAATCGCGATCGTTTTTATCATCGAGGAATTCGTGAGGGGAGTATTGGCGAAGGACGGTGGTCTTTGAAATTATTCGCAGGAAATTTCCCGATCCTCTTCCCTTTATCCGCGAAAAATCTCTCCTCGCCTCTTAACACACCTGCCCCGACTCTCTTTTCTTTCTTTGATAAGAGAATACCTTTATTATTTTCTGCTTCCTCTTTTTGCGCCAGCCGACGATTCCTTATTGTTTTATTTCTCATCGGGTCCCGCGCAGACACGTCTTTTCGTTATATTTCTGCGTCCGAGGGGCTCAATTATTTTTCCACCTTTCCGCGGCCGCGCCTGCTTACGCGAATCTTTCGCGTATTAACGACGAATCGCAGTTTCATTCGAGTAATCGTGTAATTGATATCGAACCTTTCCCACGCCCGCAAGTACAACGTACGCGCAATCGCGCGGAACGGATTAACCTCCGCGTATTTATTCGTTTCTTTCGCCAGCAAGAAGTGTAAAGCAAGAGGTGTAACGAGCTATCTTTCCCGTTTTCCTTCTCGATGAAATACCTTTACGAGGTGCCGCGTTCAAACATCCGCGACGTTCGACCGACGACTGGCCCGTATCGTCTACTTTTTAAAACAATTGATACACGAGAAAGAAAAAGAAGAAAAATTATTTTACAAATAAAATAGAAAATAAAATAGAATAAAACAAAAGCAAAACTTGTTAAGAATATAACGAACCGATGTAGGTGAGATGCTCACAAAAGGGATGAAACGTGATCTGTGGCGTACGAAGAATATTCAGCGACCGATGATGAAGAAAAGTCGCAGCTCGCGGATTATTCCGCGCTCGCTGGTAGGAGGCAGTCGCGGTTCGCGGATTATTCCGCGCTTGGATGCAAATGGGCACAAATGGATGCGCGTGGTACAAAATTAGTTTCACTTAAGAGTCGTCGGTGTCTCGATACGTTTAACCTGTTCGTCTACGATGTCGGTTGAAACCGGTGCTAACCGGAGATGGGACCAAACACGAGTGTCGCAGCTAGGAGGCGTGTCTCGTAGATAAGACTCTAGGTAAACATCGCGAGGCTCGGACAGGCTCGTGGTTAATTTGCGTCGACGACTTCCTTGTTCAGTTCCGTGTTATTGTCCGACGCGTGACGACCTCTCCGTTGCCTACGGCACGCGCTATCGGAACTGAAACGGTAAGAACGCCATTTGAAAACGTTCTTCTATCCTCTTTGACTCGCGAGAGCCCAGGTTCCTCGACCCTAGCCACCCTCGCAAGCGGTTCCCACCAATTCCGTGGTATTCGAAGCGGAAGGGAACTGGAAAAATCGTATTAACTTGCCCGATGTCTGTTCCAGATAAGGACCAGGACGCAATCGACGCGCTGCCGACCTGCAATCATGCGCTGAGCGTCTGTTTACGCGACAAACCGTGCAACCAGATTTTCGAGGACTTCAAAAGCAACTGCAAAGCGCGGGAGGGCAAGTGCAGGATGGAGAGCCGGTGAGTGAAAACGTTGCATCATTACCATAGTTTATTCTACTTTCGGCGCGATCGCGCGAGCACGGCGAACGCACGGGGTGCAGGCCGTCTGTCACCGGTTCGTCGTTTCCATCCGGAGACGACCGTAAGCGCGCGAGTCAATATTTACGTCTGCCTCTTCTCGCTCAAAAATCTTCCCTCGCTGCATCCGACTTGCCTGTGCTTTCCCAATGCCTTTCCCTATGACTTCCCCTATGCCTTCCCTATGCTCCTCCTATTCATAATTCAAGTTAAAGAAAGCGCCGAGTGTTCCTTTTGAATGTCAATCAAAGAAGTAAATTTCTTTGCCTCGCGCTGAATTTCGTCCCCGTGCTTCGCCTGCGCCGCGCTTCGGCTTCAAACGGGGAATAACTCCCTTTTTCAATGTCACTCCGCTCGCTCGTCCGCGAATTTAACGCTTTTGCCGCGACAGCCACGGATTTTCTTCGAGGGTTCTGCGAGTGGAAGGGTGGGTTTACCATGGGTTAAACGATCGCGAGAAATTCGACGATATAAGAGGACACGCGGCCATTTTGCACGCGGTTAATCCGCAGTCGGCATACGAGATCGAAAGGCGGACCGGTAAAACCGGAGCGTTATGGTTCCCCGAGCATTCGATCTTCGCGAGCATGATGGTGGTAACGACGAAAAGTTAACGGAGAGTTGGAAACGAAGTTCCGTTGTCGACTGACAGAACGTTTGACGAAACTTTAAAGCCATTAAATGCGCTGCTTAGCTTTCGCGTTATCCGTTATCGTCATCGCAGTTGGGAATTTCTGCGATCGCTTCATCTCGACGCTATTAAAGCGAGATCATAGGCAACGCGGCTGGCGGACTTAAAACGCCGTGCATTTTGAGCCACGCGCTCGTTTCGCCGAGCGATATTACCGATTCAAAGCCCGAGTGAAATTACATGGTCGTTTGAATCTTGCCAACTTGGACGTACATAAGCAATACTCAAACTTGTCCGGATACTCGAACGTGTCCCTTCCGCTGTAATATTTCACCGGAAACCGGCTACCTTCTCCCTATTCCGCTTCGGGTTTATACTCGCGTAATTTACACGTTCGGGCAACGTCGCGATGCATACTTTATTTTAATTCTCGGCTTAAAATTAGTTAAGGTTAAAGAGACGTATTTCACCGCGCTAATACCTGTACGTTGTGCCAGGTGTTCAAACTTTAAGGAGAACTTACGAAATCTGGGGCGAATATATTAAATTTCCTGCGTAGCTTAGTATCGTCGGATTATCCCGGGGGTAATCTACGGCAAACGATACCGATTATCGAAACGATTCGTAATTTCCTCGGAACTTGGATCCGAAATTTTCACGATCACGAACAATGGGAACGCGTTTTTACTTCATCTCCCCTCTCTCTCCCTCTTTTCCATCGGTATCCTCTTCTTCACGGTCGTCGTAAAGTCGTCAAGGAGCGAGCGCACGCGCACACGCACTTTTAATTACCAAAGTTGCTCGCGTGTCGAAACCTCGCGAGCCAACCCCCTGGATCTTACCCTGCCGTGTAATAATTGCCTCGTATTTTTCTCGTCACCTTCGTACCTCGACGAAACGTCGTCCTACCGACGCGATCATTACCATCGCGGCAGCCTCGGACAGCTAGGCGAGAAAGAATCGAAGCTGATTGCGCGAGGTCGGTGTCCTGCGCGCGAAAACGACGCCGATTGCGTTCGTCGAAGCGATTTAGAAAACGACTTCCGGGTACGACGCGTCGGTTGTCTGGCTGAAAAAACGGACACTTTGGTTGAAAAGGAGCTCGCAACGATTTCCGAGTACGTCGCATCCTCGTTATCAACGGGTCGGTTCTCGCGTTGTTGTTCCGCGTCGCGACGCAACGGAAACGCGAGGGAAAAGCGAGGGAAACGACGTAGCAGAGGAGGACGCGAACGGCACGGTAGCCTTTATGGGACGGTAAAACGGACGCGAAATCGCGAGTAGCTTGGGAATACGAGTTACTTTCCGCGAAGCCCAGATCCACGCACGCCCCGTCGACGTTGCATGCGACGCCTAAGTAATTTCTTCGTGGAAACGCCGTAAGCCCTCCATCGTTCATAACTGACGCGCGTTTTCTCGCGCGCTCCGAGTACGCGACGGCAGCTCGTTCAACCGCTTCCTCTCGCTCGAAAAGGATAACGCGAAAAACCTTCCTGCTGCGCGAACCTACTCCCGCGAGTCGTTTAACGGCTCGTTGTAACGCGCCGCAAACGCGGGCAAAGTTCTCGGCGTGAAATTAACCGCGCGTTTCCGCGGTACGCTGTGTGACCGGTCGTCGAAAAGTTGCCCGTTGACGAGACAGCGAAAATTGAGCTGGTAACGATAATAATAATTTCGCGATTCGTTGCGAGCAAACTGCGTTTAAATCCCGATGAAATCACGACGATTTCTCGGTACAAAGGGGGCAAGAGTATGCGAGAGAGCGCCGCAGCGGCGAGGGATGAAAGCTTGGACGTAGGAGAAAATTTAATCGCTTAATAGCAAATGGTATCGAACGGCACTCGCCGTCTATATCGAGTTTGCTCGGACGTTACGAGCAGAGAAATAAATGTTCCGCGGTAAGCAGAGTCGTTCTTTCAGAATTCTCCGATCCTTTCTTTGTGCGAAAGGGATAGCTACGGAAAGCTACTGCTGATATCGCGAATTCCATTCGTTGCAGCCACTTGCAAAGGTGCTCTCCGCTCGTAAGCTGCACTTGCGCGCCCCCGTGTTGGCATGGCATCGAGCATAGAAGGGCTACACTGTACGCGATACGAGTAAAGCAGTGGAATCTTATTGAAGGATCGAAAGGAAAAAAGCACGGAAACGATGTAAAGTTGAGAGCGGAGGCAACGTTTCGCTCCGGGTATCCTTTCGTCGAAACGCTTTCAATTCCGCTAATTGAACTGTCAGATGCAAATTCGCGTTTCTTTTAACGGCCCGATCGGGGAGTACCATTTCTCCTATAGTTTAGAGCTGTTTCTCGTTGTTTCGATATACCGTGCGCGTAGATATTAAACTCTACGAGGTAGAAAACCCCAGGCCCCGGATTCGCAATATCGCGATGAGATAGAAGCTATCGTATCATTGTAAAAGCTCCCGAACGGAATTCGTCGCGTTACTCTATTTCATTTTAACCGTTTTCCTTCGATCTAGGTTTACGGATCGACGGAAAATTGCTTTCCCCTGTCATTTTCGTTATTAGTCCGCCATCTTGCCGAGCGGAATACACGATACCGTAGGAACGTTGGGCAGGCGAGCAGAATAACGATGGTAAATAATAAGTATGGTTTATTACGAACTAATTTGGCTGTCTCTCAAAGAACTGTCTTCCTTCGCGTTCTTGCACCCTTATTCAAACCTTGCACTCTGCCTCCTGTCGCCCTCGGTGGGCCACGTACCCTAAACGCTCAGACGCATTTCGCTCTTCACTTGCACTCGATACTGCCATAAATATCGAACACTCGTTCATACGATCCTTGCACGCGGTCCCTCGTCCTCTGAACGCTCGAGCCAAACCCGAGATCGCTGTTTATTATCCTTATTATCCCCTATTTTCGAGGAACAGTCTAAGCGTTCCCATGCACTCTACAGTCATACCCACGCAGAAGATACTGTCACAGGCGGTGACCTTGTAACCCTAATCACGCCACGCTCATCATTCTCACAATACATGCCACCACGTTCGTTTAACGCGTTAAATGCCACGCCGGTTTTACGTGCCGTTCCATTCACGCCACAGTTAGTCGTCGTGCGGGCCCTTCCGGGTCGTTAAGCCTTACAGTGCGTATATTCTTCTCACTACTCGATGATCTTTTCCAACGAATAAAACGCGAAACTCGATAATCATGGTTCGAAAATACGCGCGATGAACGGTAAGATTCTAGTCATCGAACGCGAAGGATATACACGATTGAACTACGTTGTCGATACTCAGCGACTGTGGGATCGTAACGCGGGATCCGACGTAGGATCAATCACCGGCATTCGGCTGGAAAGTTTCGAACGACGTGGAAGTACGTCACCGACACTCGGCTAAAGGATTTCAAAGGACGCAGGGCCACGTTGTCGGCGCGGAACGCGGCAAGGATCTATCAAAACACGCTCAGCGTTATCCCGCGCGGAGCGATCCGTCTGGATGACGCGGGGGAAAAATCGTACCCGTGTAGCAGGATAGGGCTGGGAAAATTAAAATCGTAATTCTTCTTCCTCGACTGCCCTAACACGTATGTATACGCGTCTCGGAAGTCCAAGAGCAGGAACTTTCCAAAACACCTGTGTACTATTGGATTCCACGTCGTTTGTTCGGCAAGAGTAATTCGCCCGGGCACAAAGTTTCCCGGCTTGCTAGTTTTCTCTAAAATAAATTCGACAAAGTTGCCGACGGTTTCGTCTTTTATCCCAGCGAATAAATTCTCGCGTGTCCTCCCCCGATATGATAGGGGGCGGCCACGATCCGTGGCATCCGGCTTTTCTTGTCCGCGTTTGGTTATAAACCGACCGAGTGCCATCCCGTTTCCCAGGATTTGCCGCGATGCCGGGACGAGGAAGGCTGCAGAAGTGCGCGAGACCACAATTAATGATCCCGTTAATTTAATTAATGTTCACCGTAAAGTCCGCGGTTCGTTACGCCCGGTATAAGTAGAGCCACTGCGTTCCAGGCAAGAAACGGGGACAAAAATAGTCGTTAAAGTCGACCGGTATACGATCGCCAAGGAAGACCAACCGCGTTTCGTTACGCGGAGATTAAATCGTATTCGAAATTCGAGGAAAAATTTCCTCTCGAGATCGGGTGGTGAGCGCGATAACCTAGACAGGGGGGACGCAGCGCGTGGTAGTCAGATGGGGGGTGGATCTCGCGGGATCCTTACGGTGCATGGTGTTACGGGGGTCCCTCCCTACGAAATTGCGACGTTAGTTTTGTAGTTCCTACGGTGCTGCCGGTTGATATCATGCTCCTTGGTCGTTGCGCTATGATAGGGTAGCAGGTGAAAGGACGCAGGGAAGGGGTGCGTTTCGTCCTGGGCCTAGGGCTTTCCAGCAGGCCCTGCCTCAGACGGGGGATACTTAGGTAGCATAGGAACTTCAATTTATGGGAGGTCGAGAATTCACCGAGGACTTGAGAGAAAGTAGGAATTTATCTATCGGCGAGGGTGTGAACGTGGGTCGCTACAGTGTAATGAAACGAGGAAAGAAGAACGAGCTGGTTTTTCCGTTGCACGACGAGGCGAGAAGTACGCGGATTACCGAAATTGGTATTAATTAGCGCGATGAGTTGCATCCAGGTTTCTAGACAGGCTGATCTACCCCGGCTTAACTATCCATTTTCGTGTTTCCTGAAACTTGAGAACCCGCGGGCGTAGACAGTGGCTGATTTTAACCGCTCGTTAGCCCCTCGCCCGATACTCTCGTACAGGTGTATCATTAAAGGATACACGCGGTAAGGGAAATACCTGGAAAGATATCGTTAAGGAGATACTCTTCCATTTCGAAGCGATTCGAGACATGGTCGGCACCGTGGCAGCACGTACACCGGCATAATAAAGAGCGAACGTACCTTGTCTCGGGTTACGACTGACAAGCCGAGAATCATGGTACGGCAGGGCCGCGATGTTTCACAGGAGAGGCCCGGTCTCGTTTCGAACGCATGTACGTGGTGTTGGAAAAGGTACAAAGCCTCTCGGGGACGTAACCGTTTAGCGCGTCGATAAAAGTAAAACATCCGACGTCGTTTGGGAAGCTCGGAGCGTAAGTTACGGAGGGACCGGGCCTCTAAATAACGAGGGACGGGGCTGAAAGACGGGATAGTAAATAAATTCTCGTATGACGTTTTATTAGAAAGGGGCGAACGGAAGTAGTCGACGGCGGCTGGGAATTTTTTCTCCGCCCTACGTCGGCGGAAGATATTCATTTTTCAAGCGGCGATGCACCATTCTTTCTGGCGCAGAGTGGATCGTTTCCACGAGAGAGGACGGACAGGAGAATGCGCTTTCTAAAAAGCTACCGCTACTTTCCGCTCCTTTCGTCCGTCTTGACGAAGACAAACCTGCTTGCCATAGCTCGCGAGCCGACTCGAACACGCCGCAACCTATCCACGAAGCTCGGCAAAGGAAAGAGAAACGAGGGATAACCACTTATCTTCGGTACGCCTCGGAGGCGATACCAGTATACCAGCAGCACGCGCTAATGAAAACGCGTCTTCGACTCGGGGGTTAACGTACCCCGTTATCGCGACGTATCTATCGAAACGTCGCGAAGAAATCGAAGATACCGCGGTGGGAGCGACGATTAAACGTCTGCCTGGTCCATCGGAGGAAAGATAAACGCATGGGGGTAACGGGGAAACAGCGAGCAGGAGACGCCGGCAGGAAAGTTGGAAATCAGTGTCGCGTACAAGCTGTTGACATTTAATTTAAATCAAGTCGGAAGGGAAAAGTTTCGCGCTATCGATCCGAAGTAGTTAGGAGAGGAAGGACAAGGAAGTAGTTAGGTCCGTCCAACTTTCCAACACCCGTGTCGATGGAATTTTGTTCGCGGAAACTACCCGGAGGCGGTGGACGCGATGACGATCGTTTCGAAAAAATGAATGTCAATACGTAGCCTTCCGGGTCGGGGGAAACTTTGCTGCAATTTGAAAGTCGAGGAGAGCGGTCCGGGAGAAAACCGGCAGCCTGGCGTTGGGTCATAATGAAACCGACCGACCGCGGGAACGATCGGGCAAAATCAATTTCTATCGAGAAACAGCGCTCGGGTTTTTAAATGAAATTTCTTCGAAGCGTAATAGAGCGGCACGCGAGTGCGTTCACGGTCAGCCGAGGAGGAGGGTAAATCGGGGTGGCGTGGCGAACGGTGGAAAAATAGGAAGAGGGCGGTGGAGGGTACCGGTGGAAAGGGGAAATACGGTGACACGATTCACCGTATCGAAAATATTCATGGCTGGAAATGGTCGAGTTGTGTACTACGTTAATTAGCACTGCCACGAAGTTCCCAAGGGATAGAAAAGCGAAGATAATTACGGACGTGTCGACGATACTGTCGGTCCCTGACGAAGGAGTTGACGTTTGAAAACGAATGGATTCCATCGACCGAGCCGCTGCTCCGCTATCGAGTTATCCTCGAATACTCGAAACGATCGCGAGTGACAAATGTTGCAGGCTCTTTCCGCGCGTCGTTCGAAGGGGGTGCGCAGGGGAAAATAAACAGGGACCACTGCTGCCGGACAGCGTGTTTGATAAACCATTTTAATAAAAGACGTACGTTATATTTTCCGCGGAGACAGGTAAACGAATGCCTGAAACAGCGATTAAAAGGAGAACGTTTCGTTTTCGATATTTCCCACCGCGCGAGTTCCATCAATTTTTGTAACCGAGGGGAAAAAATAAACGGACGTATCGCGTTAGCCTCGGTGTCTTCGCGCGGAGAGTTATACGTATATGCGAGCGTAACGAGGGACGAATTCGAAATATTTCCATATCTCCGTTGCCTCGTCACGCTATCGTTTCCGAGGAATTATTCCCGCCATTATCTCGCCACTTATCTTCTCGAGAACCTTCCGGTCGCGCGGCGCAGCGAGACCCGATCGTATTTAAGCCGATCCGCATAGGGGGTATCGCGAAAATCGTACTCGCCGTCGAATCCTCGAGATAATTATTTTTCTCCGCGAATAGCCGGTCGACGTAACCCATCGTTTCCTCCGTCGTCGATATTAACGATCGCGCGAAATTGCCAACATGGCAGCCGCGAGGATCGGCCGAGACTCGTGGAATAGGAGAAATAGGCGCGAGTCACGGAAAGACTGGCTGGAGGGTGGCGGAGACGACGTGTCACCCGACGAAAAGATATTACGCGTATCGAGTCTCGACGAAAAATCGATGTATTTATTTCTTCGCGGGCGAGAGAGGGAAGGAGAGAGAATGGAAGGGAGGGAGAAAAAAGAAAGACGCAACGGAAGACAAGATTGCTCTCCGGGATTTCTATCCTTTAATCTCCTGCTGGAGTGGAAGCGAGCGCGGCTTATTTCTGAAAAAAGGGCGAAAGTGAAAGGGGCGAGAGAGAGAGAGAGGCGAGGGAGAGGCGAAGGAATGGAAGTGCTCGATGAACGGCTAACGAGGTCCAACTTGGCCGGAAATGACGATGTACCGCTCCGTTTCGAGCCAGGCCTCCGGTGACTTGGGGGATCGAGCCGCCTCTCTTTCGTTCCGGCAGTTGAACCGGTGTGAAATTGCCGGTGAATTCCGGCCGCGCCGTTCGGCTCGATAACCGAGAGATCCTGCAGACAAAAGAAACGTCCGGTCCCTCGGATCAAAGTAATTTCAAACGAGAGAACCGAGATGCGCCGTCTCTTCGATTTCTCCTATTCCCGCAGGTTTGTCGTTGGCGAAACGCGCGTACGCGTTCGCGCCACCTCGGGGGGGTTAGGTGCGAATAAAACGTTGGCAAGCGTACAAGGAGCGTAGGATAAAAGGCTCTCGCGGCCGAGTAAATCGAATCCTCGATTTCGTAGGAGAAACCGTAAAAGCGCGTCCCCCCCCCCCCCTATATTCTTTCGGGAAATAAACGAATGGAGCGTGCGCGTTATGGATTCGTGGTGAAAGGATATCGAGACGTTTCCTCTCGGCGACGAACACTCCTCCGCCGTTTAACGGATCTTCCGTAGTGGAATTGTGAGGAATCGCGCGCGGAGGGTGGATTAACGGGGAGAGACCGCGATCGATAGAGGTGGCAAGAG
Source organism: Eufriesea mexicana (assembly GCF_001483705.2). Taxonomy (NCBI): domain Eukaryota; kingdom Metazoa; phylum Arthropoda; class Insecta; order Hymenoptera; family Apidae; genus Eufriesea; species Eufriesea mexicana. The sequence continues at coordinate 80,640 of NW_016916726.1, read as the reverse complement.
CCCTGCTATCGCGAGGACAGATTTCGAAAGCGGGAGATTTCAATAAATACTCGAAACACCGATACTTATGGAAAGTTCGGGCTGTATATGGAAATTTCGACGTCTGGCTTTTCTCGCGTGCTCGCCAATCCGGGGTGCCTCGTATCTTCGTCGGGCAGAACTCCAGTCGAATTGTATCGAGTTTGGCGCGACGGGGTAAGAAGGGGGTGCGGAGAAAGGATGGAAGTCGAGAAGCGCCGGTGGCTAAAGCCGATTGAAACAATCGGCGATCAGTGTTCGGTGATCCCACTTGGAAATGGCGGAGGGTTGGAAACGAAATCGTCTTGACATCGAACCTCACCCCCGGCCATTCTGCTCGAACGATCCGTGTGCTCGAGGCGTCGACTGACTAAAATTTCTCGCAACTGCTGTCCCCTTCTCCCCCCCTCTTTCTCTCTCTCTCTCTCTCTCTCTCTCTGTTTCGAGTACACGCGACGAAGCGAGGGAAACAGTTTGGAGTAGTTGTTGTTTGCCGTCACGTCGCGGGGGAGGCTATTCTTCGTCTCGTTCGGTTCGCCATACATCGATTCGATTCGGTCGACGAGATCGATAGCCGCGATCTTTACGACTGCGAGATTTCGCGGGGCGGATTTCCATGAGGAAAATAAACACGGAGCAACGTCGGATCGAAATTATACAGCTGTCATAGACTCGGTGGAATGCGAGGGAGAAAGGAAGTAATCGAGTGTCAACGATGCTCGATGATCAGCTCCGGAGTTTGACGCGAGTCGAGCGTATCCCGAGGAAAAGAGATCGGTAAGCGGCGATGCAGTGGGAAATGCAGCGGGAAATGCAGCGGGAAGTGCAGGGAACAAATGGTAAATTAAGTTGACGCGATTCGCGAGGATCTTGCTCGAGGCTCGATGCGCGATAAAACGGATGGTTCGAAGGGAATGAATATTTGCGCGTTGGTGAATAATTCAGAACGAGGGAAGAAAACGGGACCGGCTGAATAATATGCAATCGGTGAAATATTTCGCTGCATGCGCCGCGTGTACTTGAAAACTGATACGTTTGATAACCCACAGAGGGTGCATTCGAGTGGATAAATGCGTTATTGGAAACCAATCGGGAGGATAACGTAATTGCTGAAGTGTGCGCGCGATACAGATACCGAGAGAGCGAGAGAGAGGGAGAGAGAGAGAGAGAGAGTTGTCATAACTGGCCGGACCCTTTAACGTACTCTAGGAAAAGCGGAATCATAATGTATACGATGAATCGGCGCGCGATCCTATACCTACGTATTATTATGTCCGCGGATAATTTAAATCGTTCCCACTGACTAGTCGATTGTCCCCGATTTGCTCCGAATCGAGTTTCATTCACAGCGAACGAGCCTTTTAAAGGAAACAATTATCTCTTTGATGTCTGGTCATTTTAGATTCTTTGTCGCGCCACGCAATGTCGATACTCACGGAACAAACGAAACGCGATATTTATTCGGTTTTCGATTCGGTTCGCCAACGATATTATTATTCGACTCGTTCGTTGGGATCGGGATCGAGGGGGGTCGCGGAGGCATCGACCCCTGGCGATTCTAACGCCAAGCGAGCGGACGCTGAAAATTAAGAACGACGGGGTTAGAGCGCGGCGACCGCGAAGGGTGGCGCGTGGATTCGGAGGTGCGAGCGACTCCACGAAAGCGAAAACGTGGTCGGAAGGTGGACCAGCGAAAAGATAAATATCAACGATTTTATAAATCTATAAATACGCGAAACGCCGCCGTCGGAGAGTGGTTTCCGATTGGAAAGAGAAACGATTCTCCGGAGATGGACCCGGAGGGTGGGACAAATAAGCAGAAAGGATAAGACGAGTGCCGTGCTTGCTGCGCGCGGCAAGAACAAGGGATGAAACGAAAGCAAGAGAGGGAGAGAGGGGATGACACGCGAGAGAAATATGGGGGGTGTAGGTGTGGACGGGACGCGGAAACGGGGAGATAAATTCCCGCGGATAGCGTGGAATCGGCAGAGCGGAGTTTATTTTACGGCTCCGGAGAATATTCCTGTCTCGATGTAATTGTAATGATGATTTATCGCGATAAGAGAATCGATTTTCTTCCGGGATTTGGATGTTTCTGCAAACTGAAACGGAACCGGGGTTCTGTCCATTATACCCCGGTGGGGTTTGTGTTTATACTCGAGGACTGGTACGTGCATCGCATGGGATATTTTTCTTCGCAATCTTTCTCCGCTGAAAACCCATCCGACTCGAAAGGGAGGAACGTTTCTCTCGGAAATGCGGGCTAATGCAAGATTTATTAAGCGGTTAAAGATGAACGAATTTCCCTGGTACAATTGCCTCCGCGGTGTAACCGGGATTTAAATCGAAACGGATTTAAATCGATCGATCTACCGACACCGGATAGACCCAGGTTCTACCCAGGTAGACCTACCTTTCTCATGGAGCAATAGACGACCAGAGTACCAAGGTACCGCGGTTGCATCTGACCGATGATGGGAGCTTTCCCGGGTGAAGCATCGCTCGTCGAGGTTTACACAGAGATAGAGCGAGAGAGAGACGGAGAGGGGGGGAGGGGAAGAGAAGGGTTACCAGCTGTATTTTTCACGTAGAACGTGATTAATTTCCCGCACTAGCGATCCTTAAGAACGTCAAAGCACTGCTCCGTGATAGCTAAAAATCCGTCATTTTTGGCCCATCCCGACGTTACAAGACACGAATCTGAGCGATTTTCGGTATCCGAGAAAGGGAAGAAGTAATTTTTCTTGTCTCGCTTAACCGGCAACGCGTAGATCGATTTTGTCCCGCTGCATCGCGAGAGCTACTTCGCGAATGAGATTCGCGGCGGAATAGGGGGCGCTTACGCGCGTGCAAACTCGGCGACGATTAAACGGCGGGGAAAGAACAGCGTCTCTGTCGCGGAGGGCGGCGAAATTGCAACCGTTACGGTAATCATCGGCATATCGTAGCGAGAACTGGAGTATCGGGCGTGCCGAGGAAACGGGGAAAGGTTAGCGTTTAGCAGCGTAGAGCAGCGAAAAGGACCGTCGGAGCAATTAGCGCGAATTCCGCGTCTGATGCAGTTTTCGCGTCCGTCCGATTGTTTTGGCGCCGTTGAATTTTCCGGACACGGCCGTAGGAGGCCGGCACGGCAGTTAAGCCGAATTCACACCAGAAATTAGTGCCCGGTTCGAGTCGTTCACCCCTCGCTCGAGAGCCTTCCGCAGAGGGAGAGACAGAGAGCAGTCCGCTTGAAACTCGAACCCGTACGAGGAAAACGTCCACGACCTCGATTGTTTCTGGCATGCAAAAGGAAAAAATCCCCGCTATAGCGTTTTCATTCCTCCTGCCTTCCACCTCGACCTTTTCCATCCCATTCGCGCCGTATTTTTTCGTCCTTTTCGTTTACCAAGTCCGGAGAGAGCCGGCGCGAGTCCATTTGTCAGCCGAATAATCGACGGATTGATACGTCGATCCCGAAATCGAATTAAAGTCGAGGAGCAGCCTCGGGGATACCATTTATCTCCTATTTTTAAGTCCACCGCGAAAATACCCAGGACGCGTCTCCGCTAACCAGGTACTCGATCTTTCCGGATTCGAGGATTCGAGATGAAACAATTCTAGGCGTCGATTCGACGAACGCTCGTGCATAAAGATCGGCGAAATCGTCGGACATCGATTCTACCGTTTGGGGGGCATCAGTCGCAGTCTCGGCGCGAAATCCTTTTTACCGGGCGAAATCGCGGTCCCGCGGCCGAAGGGAATTTATGTGCGCACTCGATCTTGGGGATCCACGATGAAGCGAAAGCCGGGGGAAAAGCCGCGCACGTTTTTCTCATCAGCCGATGCCTTCTTGCCACGGGACCCGAAATTATCGTCGTTCATTTCTCTTTATGCGAATAACCTCGAGCCTCCACCGCCCCTTCTCGCTGAACTCGCGCTAAATTCGCTTAACGTGGCGCACGGTCCCGGCGAGGGCAAAGTCGCCGGTTTGCGAGTTGGCGAGCGTTCAGCGTGACGGAAAATGGAGAATAAACTCGAAACGAGCAAGATGCTTTTAAGTAGAAGAGCCGTTCGAATGAAAAAGCGAGCGATAGTTTCGAATTCGAGCAATTAACCCGAGCGACACAGTTACAGCGTTATATACACGCGGCAACGAGACCAAGACACTTCAGGTCCGCTGTAATTGTGTTCGTTAATTAAGATTACGATCGGGAGGAGTTAGACGTCTGACCTGGTTCCTCCGCTGTTCGTCAATTTTGCAGGGACTTAGCGGCACGGTGAACCCGAAGAATTACACGGAATAATACGCTCCTCCGTCTACATCGTACTTTTATTCTCGCCCCTTTTATTCCTTCCTCTCCCGTATTCCTCGCGTGCCCGTTTAATTTTCCACACTGCGCGCTTCGTTCTTTTTCACCTCTGCCCCACCGTGCCCCACCCGTCGCTCATTTTTCCGATCCTTCGTTGCTCGATAAACGATACGGTCGATGATGGAATTATAATTAAAAGCCAGCTGTTCGCACAGCGCCCCTTCGTTCACGGTGTCCGTCCACGTTTCGTCTCTCGCGAGACGGGGACCCGGTTCCCCGTTTGTTTGAACGCGAAATCGAGTCGACGAGTCGTCAGCCGAGTACGTCGAAATTGTATCGCAAACAAGACGGAAACGCGGGTTAACTTTATGCTCGGACAGGTCTGCGCGATACACACGGTAGGCTACTTTCATACGAATTTTTCTCTCGTGGAAAATTAGCCACAGGCATGGCGTCGAATTGCATGGTATCCCGTGATAGTTGGTCGTCTCGAGATACAAGGATAACGTCTATAAACACAGGGTCCTTGGGCGGGAGAAACGCTCGCGAGGAAAATCGGAAGGCAGAAGAGAGTTCGTTAGGAGAAATCGCGTTGGCGGGGAAATATGAATTCGCGCGGATGCACGGTTCTCGGGACAATGCGAGTGGTTTAAAAGGATTAATTAATCGTGGCGTTAAGCGAGGATGAATTAAAAGTGCGGAGCGTGGGTCGGGACGGAACGAGTTACCCTTTCTTTGACTCTTTCGAAGCGAACAGGTAGACACAATCGAGGCTTCTGCCCCTTTGTGTTCCCGCCACTCCCCGACGCCATTCGAGGGCAATCGAATTTTCGAAATCGCGCCGCAACGCGATTTCCCTCGTGTCGTACAATGTCGAACGAGGTCGCCAGCGGCGCTCTTTTACGCCATTGTCCCGAAAGATATCGAATGGATACCGTTTGATAGGAACTCGCGCGTGCGCGCTGCTCGCGAGGGAATTCCTCGAGTGCTGTAAAACTTCGTTATTAGCCAGGTATGAAGGCTCGACCCGCGGACAGATTGCCAGTGATTATAACTTCGATCCGTGACATCGTCGTGGCGAGAATCGTCAACTTTAGCCTCTCAAACTCTCCCCATCTTTCCTTTCCTGACCGTGCATCCAAAGGCGGAGGACAGCACGATGAAACCGTTTCAAACCGTTTCAAGTCGTTTCAAATCGTTTCGTTTATTCTCGTCGATTTTGCCCCGCGTTTCCGCAACTTTTCGTCAGGTACAGAGACAACAAACAGGAATCGATGGTCGCGCGTATCCTCGATCGCCGGTACGAACAAAGTTGGCGATTCTGAAGCGGGATGGTTGTTCGAGCGATCGCTTAACCCGGGGGGGATAGTTGCGCGGAAATCCGGGCTCGAAGAGCAAGAGTTATCGTCTGAAATATGTTTACACGCGGCATGCGGAATTTCGAGAAACGTCATGGAAAACGCAAGCGGTGGTACGTCAGCGGTAACGTGTTTAAACTGTGCACGGTGAAACAGCAGAAACGGACTAACACCGCGAAACGCGAGCAAGCACGCATTCACGGTACCCTCGGTACGTAGTCTCGTACGCTACCACCGTTGGGTATCCGCCGGGTTGTTATTTATAAATATACGAATCCCGTGGAACATCTCTACGGTTAAATATCGCTACGACACGTCCTCTACCCACGTTGCGCCACGTGGGTCGCATTAATTTATTCCGGGAGCGGAGGATGTACGTATATATATTTATAGCGATGCATTCGCGAACGAACGGCAAGGAGAGCAGGCCATTCGGGGCGAAAGGTGATGACCCTTTTTCGTCCCGTCTACGCGACACGGTCGACATCGATATCGAGAGCTCGGAAGGAAGATAAACGAAACAAAGGGTCGAACCGAGGACCGATAATTCGATTCGTATTCTCCGTATAATGAGAAATCGCGAGTATGGGTGAACCCGGGGCACACGGGCGAGATGGCCGCCGCCAGTGGGGAAAGAGTTTCATCGCCGAGCTATTACGAATCGGATTGTTAACGTCCGACGCAGACGCGACCCGGCTGGAAATAAATCGGGCCGAGATCCGCGGTACAAGGCGGCAAAGTTCGCCGGGGCATATCAACGTAATCTCTTCGGAACAATTATCAATTTAGCCGCTCTCGAAACCGTTCCCGACACGATAGATCGTTTAGACGTAATCACGGTAATAAGGCGTGCCGCGTTGCTCCGTCGACGATGTAATTTTCTTGTAAACTCATCAACATTTACGAGCCGCCACTCGGCTACCGTGTCCCTTCGCCCTCGCGTGCGCTTTCGTTCCGTCAGCGAATATATTATATTTAATATATTCATGCGTCTTCGCGATACGTTAACCGAATTTCCGCGCCGAGACCTCTTCCCGAATTAAGGCCTTTCACGGTGAATAGTACAATCAAGCGGGCTCGATCTCCGCGCATTTTTAGAGAGCTCAGCGCGGGCTCTCTTCGCTCTCGTGCTTTCGAATATTTTCCTCGAAGAAGGGTTAGTCTGAGAGAAAGAGAGAGAGGAGATGGAAAAACTCGTTAGAGTCGAATCTAGGGGAAATTTCGGTGGAACATTGGTTTCGTGCCACGACGTGGACACGACTGGCCTCGGCTCGACTCTGCTCTGCTTGAAAGCGTTAATCGAGAGAACAAGGCGAGCTGCGGCGCGCAAGTTGCGGAACGCGAATCTTCCTTAGGTCTCTCGTAAAGTTGCGACACGTTCGTGGAATTTTAACGAGGGCCCGCGCGATGTGCCCGATCGCCCCGTGCTTACAAATCATACGGGGTGATTCATCGTACTCCCGCTACTGGCCCCTCTTATTTCCTTCGCCACCCTCCGAACCCTCGTCAGCCAACGGGTAAAAGGCTTTTCGTCCCCTTAGTGGCCATCGCGTCTAATTAGACGATCGACGTATCGATTCCTCAAACGTGTTCAGACTGTTTACCCGTGATTTTTCCACGGGATTCCTTCGCCCCATTGATCCTTCCTCCTCGAAGGAAGTCACGCGTTCGCTATCCCGGTGTCCGGAGTGATTCCACCAAAGTGCTCGACGTTCCAAAGTAATTTCACGGAGAATCATATTTTTAACCAGAAACGGTTCCATCGGGTCTCGGATATTTTCCCGTCCATCGGACTTAATATCGAAGAAGGTTATCGCTCGTATCGCTCGATTTCAAAGAACAGCCGACTCGGCAGAGGCTGCCGAACGGGGGACGTTCGATATCGCCGCCATCGAAATTCCTCATTATCGGAAAAGTCTATAAACTCGGTGAAAGCTGCCGAAACGCGGCACGAAGCGAACTTACCGGCATATCGATGTTCCGCGATTTTCTTAATTCCCCGGGAACGCTCTCGCGATCGGCAATTTCGAGCAACCAACCTACCTACCTATACTTTCGACAATAACGGGGTCGCTTTCCGCGCTTCCGTCGGACCAATCCAAGGAAGTTTAACGTCGCTTCCTGTCGGATCCGCGTCCAACTTTGACATTCGAGACTTTTTGCCTCGCCGGCGTTTCATAAGCGTTCCGGAAGCGAATTATCGGCAAAGTTCCTTTTTAATTGGACAGGAGATTCGACGTTCGCGTCCCCCGTTCCGCCTCGTTTCCTCGAGATCGGAAAATCGCGCACGGCATAAGCAGCGCGACGTGCCTTACCTGCAATTACGTCGGGATCGCGTTAACGGTGACCGTGATCGGACCGAGCGGACTGCGAGGCGTTTTATCGCAGTTCGATGCAGGTGTCACGGTCACGAGCCGTTTACGAGACGTTTACGAGACGAGACGACACGGAGCGAGTAGTACAGGGTGCTGTGAAAAAGACCTCCCGGTGGCACGGAGCGCAATAAATTCGGAGGGGACGTACCGGTGGTCAGTCGTTCATTAATATCGTCTACGCGAGCGACCACGAACTGATTGCATATTTCATTTGGCCGCGTGTATAAAACATTCGGCTCGATATGCGTTTAATAAGTGCATTCGAATCGATAATGCGCGGCGGCGCGACGATGAAATATCGCGCGATCTCCTCATTTCGTATTCCCTGAGCCGGATTTTTCGAATACCGTTCGAAGCTTAACTTATTGCCGCGTGTCAGCTGCAAAACGTCAGATGACAGCGGGACTATCGATCGGCCGGCGGTTGCATTAATTCGCTTAGGTTCGTTAAAGGTCCACGTTGCCGTTGGAATTTCACGAGATCGCGAGGGATAGGTGGTACCGGGCGATTAGGGGGCAAAAAATTGGCAAGAATACGCCTCGCGGATTTCGGATCTTCCGCGGCAGTCGCGTCGGGCTGGAAATCGCGGGAGAAAAACGGACGGAGGAACAATGGGGAAAATCTATCGGGGAAAAGGAAGGAGAGGGAAGAAAAGCGGCGTGAACCGTGATGGCGGCAAGTTAAAGCTAGACAAGGACCGCGGGAGAGGAAAGATCCAGCGAGCCACGGGTATCTTTTTCGAAGATTTCACCCACCCCTACGCAATGGGGAAACAATGAGACGAGCCGCCGGTGTATCGTTGATTTTTCAATTTACGAGCTTCTTGCCGGGATGGCGCGTGTATCACCGGGAAATTTCAGCGAAACAAGGTTCGCTTAAAATAACCCTCGTGTGAGAAGCATACGAGCGTGCTGGCGTATAATAAATGAGGAAGAAGGGTAGCCGGGGCCGTCATGGCGTCACCTTATTAAAATCGGGATAGAACCGATATCGGGCCGCCGGATGATCGAGTATCGATTCTCAATTACGCCTTAATGGCAACGAGCGGCAACCGTATCGGTCAGGCGTATCAGATCCCTAACTTTCGGGATAGATCGCCCATCGTGACAGCTAATAGACATCGACGATGGGCCGTGAATGGATGAAAGGTAATATTTTACTCATTAGGCTTGGAGCATTGTTAAGCGAAACATCGCGGCTGATTATCGATGGGAACTCGAGCTGCCAATCCGTGCGAATCGTCGGAGAACGCGTTTCGCCAAATGAGGTAAAACGCGATTCCCCTGGCTCGCGGATAAAATACCGAGGTGGGAGAGAATGCCGGAGATGAAAGAGAGATCAGTTTCTCCATCAGCCGGTCTTATCTCGCTTAATGAACCCGGCCGGAGTTGGTTCATGATCCTCACACGGGAACTCGTCGATGTTGGTATACACTGACCCGACAGAGAACTGACGCGTTAGCAACTTTGCTCGTGTTACTCGAGTTGCATGCCTGCAAAGGCTCTCTCTTTACCCGTGTCCCTCTCCCTTCCTCCCATCCCGTTGCTCCTTCTCTCCGCAATGTTCTTGACATCTCTGAAACTGTTAGAGTAGCACGAATAGACGCGGGGATTCGATTCCTCTTAGGCCCGGTTTCGTCGATTTTACGCGCGATCCCGTCGTTGGAATGCCCGATCTGAATCGTTCCCGAGATAGACGGAGGCGAGGAGAGCGGAGAAATAAAGGCGTTCGACTAAAGAGGCAAACTTTCTATAGCCAGCCGTCTTAAAAATTCCTCTCCCCTTAGGTCGATCCACAGAGATACCTCGAGTTATGCCGAATTAAAATTTCTTTGCGACGCTGCTCGTAAAAGTTCCGCCACAAAGCTATAAATTACAACGGCTTCGAGTTATATCGAGGCGTTGCGAGTCGAAGAAATAAAGACGGGGGAACGATTATTCCTGGGAAATGTTTGAGACGAGCACGCGGAATTTTCTCGCGGAATATAAGGGTATTTTACGCTATTTTACGTAGCGAGTAGTCGCAAATAGAGTCGCGTGGACGATATCGAGAAGACTATCGAGAAGATCCCCCGTTCTTCGGTCCGATTATCGCGATGTGGTTGGAGAGAGCGAGTTGGAGGAATCTCGGAAGGGAACCGCGTAAAGATCCCGAATAATTATACTTAATTCGAAGGGGGTGATCGGAGAGCGAGGTTCGGGGGGGGGGGGGGAAACACAACGGTTCGTTTGAGGGAAGGTCGAAAGGAAAATTCGATTGATCGGCACGCGGACGGTGGAAAATTGGTCGTATCCTCGACCGGTTCGGAAGCGGAAATGCAGGAATCCTCGAGCACGTTGGTCGCGAGTGATCCGTACCGACTTTGAACGGTATTGCCGAATTCGTTGGATCTCGTGGACGTCTCTCGGTAGGGGGTAAGTTGCAAAATTTCCGGGAAACGGACAGGGTGCATCGCGTGGATATATCCGCTTTACCGGCGAGGGTTTACCAGGAAATCTCGTGAAATCGACTCGGTTCCCGGAGTATAAACTGTTCCGTCTCCGGATCGAACGAGAGACGCCCTCGAGAAAGGAGAGAGAGGGAGGGAACAAAGCGTTGAAAGGACGATTGATACTCGCGGTGTTTCAATAGCGAAAAGTTGATAGCGATGCAAATAGAGGGCAGCTTTCTTGTCCGGATATCGTGGTCGGTGGAAAAAGTTGTCGCGGAAACGGATGATTGTTCGCAAACATTGTTACACCGCGGCTTTCAGTCGCTGATACAAAATGTCAGATTATGTCGCGTCGCGTGCACTTAAAAGTTCAAGCACTCCGACAGGACTGAATCTTTAACGCTTCGAGATGGTTACCCACTCTTGATATTTACCCTTCCATTAACAAGGGAGATTCAACTTCCCGTGCAGTACCAGTTCCGAAGTAATTAAACCGCTCTCCCGTCGTTTTTCTTGGTCTAGCCTTTAAACTCGCGTACGCAGACTTGCTCCTCGTTACCTCCGACGCTTTCTCTCCCTCTTGCCCTCCTCCGCTCGATAGAATCTTCGCTATACTTGGAAAGGAAAAGTTGCTCCAGTTTCCTTTTTTCCTCTCTCTCTCTCTCTCTCTCTCCCTCTCTCTCCTTTCGCCTCCCCTTTGTTAATAAAGTACGGCTATTGCCGCGCATCGGTCGAGTTTGTTACTTTAATAAACGAAACGGGAGCCGGTGAAAGAACGTCGCAAGGACGCAGGATTTCTCATTAATTCTCGCACTGTCTCTCGGCGAGGAAGTAAAACGAGAGAGAGAGACGCGGAAAAGGAAGAGAAGCGCATAATAGTAATAAAAAAAGGAGGGGAGAAAAACGAAAAATGCGAGGGAGAAAAAATGAGAGAACAGGAACGACTTCAGCTTCCGTAATTAATTATATTTCTCGTCGGATGCTGGTTGCCTCTTTTCCCTATTCGAAATCCGTTTCGCGTCCCGTTTCGCCCGTTCGTTTCCCTCCTCGCCCTTTGTCGCGGCGGGTGCCCCGCGTCGACGACTGAAGAGGGAAATCGAACGCGAGCCCTTTTTCTTTGCACGCGCCGTTAACGGGGAAGGCCGAGCGGCAGGGAAAGAAAGGAAAGAACAAGGCAGCTTTGTGCCTTCCGCGGTTTTATCTCGCGTACAAATTCGCACATTGTTGCTTTTATTCGAAATTTCCGGCGACAGTGGAGAGAACGGATTGTCAGCTAGTAGCGCGAGCTTGCAGCGCCAGCTTTCTTTTCAACCGCGATTCTTTTTATTTGTTCCCGCAGTGTGGTTGCACGTACGTGCAACGCGATGTTATGGGATAAGGGCGGGACAGTGAGAGAGAGGGAGAGAGGGAGAGAGAGAGAAGGAGAGAGGGAGAGAGAAGAAAAAAATAAAGCGGGTCGGGACTGCTTTCATGCCGTCCCCCATTCACCGGGAAATTAGGGCAAGCGCTTTAAAGTTCATTGAAAAACTTGCACGGCGAATTCAGGTGAAAAGAAAAAGTTCTTGCGCGAGCGAATTTCGAGAGTTCCTTATTTCGTCCCTGAAAGAGCGCGAAAGTAGCTGTTTCGCGTCGCATCCGGTATTTGTTATCGCCCTTTATCCCGATTATCCTGCCTCGAAATTGTTTCCACTTGTTCCAACACCCCCCGGTAACCCGCTCGACCCTCCCTCTTTCGTTACTCGTTATCCAGTCGAGCCGAATCGTCGTTTCGAGGAGAACCGTTTCCTTTTAATACCCATACGCGTCGTTGCAACGTTTTCCTAATTAACGAAACGACGCCCGTCTGTTCCGAGCACTGCCGATCTTCCTTCGCGATTTCGCATTCTCGCGATCTTTCCTCGGCTATCGTTATCTCGAATCCGGTCTCGAATTTCTTCTTTCGAAGGAAAAATTTCCGAGTCCAGTCATCGCGAGGATGAAACGACCTTTTCGGCGTTTCATCGAGCATCGGGTTTTGCTCGAAATTTCGCATTATTTCGGAGTATTTTGCGCGAACAGCGACGACAAGTCGGAATCGATGCCTTCGGGGTTTGCGTGGGTCGATTGATACGAGAATCGAATTAATATCGCGGAGTAGCCGCTAATGAGAAAGTATAGTCGACGCGCGGGTCCGTAACGGCGCAAAATGGCGGACATTGAACGTGCAGCGTGGACACGAATACGGGGCGTAGTAAAGGGGGTGGAGAAAATTTACCACTTGCAGCTGGACAAGCGGACACGTAATTAAGCCGAGCAGATAAACACGCAATTACCTCGGCGACGACGAGAATCGAGGACTCGGCGCGGTTGGTCGAAGTTGCGCCGTGGAATTACAGCGTCTGTCTGTCGGTCGATCAGCGGCAAAGAAAAACAGATCGTTCTTCCGGCTGTCGCGCCGATCGATTTGTAAATTTGACGATCGTTAGTTGCGCGTTAAATTTTATTTGCGCACTCGGTGTACTTTGCGCGTCGCGACGCGGCTTTATCGGTTGCACGCCATCGCTGCGAGTGGGGCTGCGTTCCGCGCCATACCTTTTCTTCTTCTTCTTCTTCTTCTTCTTC
>NW_016916726.1:0-66970 GCF_001483705.2 Eufriesea mexicana | reverse complement strand
TATTTCGGAGTATTTTGCGCGAACAGCGACGACAAGTCGGAATCGATGCCTTCGGGGTTTGCGTGGGTCGATTGATACGAGAATCGAATTAATATCGCGGAGTAGCCGCTAATGAGAAAGTATAGTCGACGCGCGGGTCCGTAACGGCGCAAAATGGCGGACATTGAACGTGCAGCGTGGACACGAATACGGGGCGTAGTAAAGGGGGTGGAGAAAATTTACCACTTGCAGCTGGACAAGCGGACACGTAATTAAGCCGAGCAGATAAACACGCAATTACCTCGGCGACGACGAGAATCGAGGACTCGGCGCGGTTGGTCGAAGTTGCGCCGTGGAATTACAGCGTCTGTCTGTCGGTCGATCAGCGGCAAAGAAAAACAGATCGTTCTTCCGGCTGTCGCGCCGATCGATTTGTAAATTTGACGATCGTTAGTTGCGCGTTAAATTTTATTTGCGCACTCGGTGTACTTTGCGCGTCGCGACGCGGCTTTATCGGTTGCACGCCATCGCTGCGAGTGGGGCTGCGTTCCGCGCCATACCTTTTCTTCTTCTTCTTCTTCTTCTTCTTCTTCCTCCACCCGTCGTTGGATCGTTTCCAACTTCGCGTCCAGGGACGTAAGCTAAAATTAAAAGTTTGGATTACGCGGCTAGGGACAGGAATCGTGTACCGGTGGCGTTGTTTCGGAAAAGGAATTCTTCGGAGAGTACCGGGTTGCTCGTTACGACGCCATCCACGCGCGAACACGGTCGCGCATAAGCCCGATTATACGGCTGCGTTATCTCCGGCGATATCTCTCGGCCATACGGAGCAAAAGAGGGAAGAAAAATTGGCGAGTAGCCGGAAACGATCTTGGCGACTGGTCGCGGAAAGGGACACGGATTCGCGGGCTGCGTTTTTTCCCCCCGTGCCCTTTCCGCCACGCCAGAGATCCCGCCTTTGCTCATTTTTGTAACCTCTGCACTTTAAAGCGAGCTCGTGTTACTTCGCTAACGACTGCTCGTAATTTTTTACCGGGATTTAGGCAAACAGGGGAAATAGAAATCTCGCGTGCCCGAGAAATTTCTACGAGCTCTGCAACTCGGTATGGAGAGTCGGGAAAACCTGGACCAGCGAATATCTCGTAATACCGCTTTGCGATTTAGTTTAATTCTTCACTGGTCGTAAAATTCTCCGCGATGAGCGGAACGTTGGGACTCGTAACCGCGCCGATGTTAACGCTGACCCGTCGTAAAGCCTCGATCGCGGAGCGTTGGACAGCTTCGAGGACCGATAGGAAGGTAATTCGAAATCGCGTCTTACCGACATCGATCCGTGGAATGGAACTCTCCGGGGAACCGTCGAGACGAGTCAAGTCGGTCAGTCGTCGCGGTGTCACCGTTGACAGCGATATCCAGAAGCATTCCGCGTCCCCGGGCTAAGTAAGGGACAACGAGAGCGACGTGCTGCTTACCAAGCCCGATGATCGGCGACGAGCGAGGAAAATCTAGACGTGGCAGTCGGATTGACCGCCACGTGGAATAATAATTTCGAATGACGTGGTACGCTCGTCGATTTCACCGTTTATTTCCGTCGCATCGTCGGTCGGCCGGATCACGTATCCGGCTTGCTTCGCCTAACGAGCCTCGTTATCTTTCCAATAGACACGACTACCAGGTGCTTCCATTCGTCTTAAACAACGTATCACGGGTAGCGAGCGGATGGACGGCTGGAAAGCGGCGGAATCGCGATTTCTCGGCGAAGAGGGTAGTCGCGCGAGACGCGGAGGATTCCGCTTTCGCGTGCCCGGCACGAGGAAATTTAACGGTCGACGAGAGCGGGATGGGGTCCATAAATTTACAGGTTCTATTTTTAATATCTTCCACCGCGTAGCGGCGTGCTTTAGCGGGCGAAAATAAGGGAGATATGTCGCTGAAAGGAGCTGCCAGAAGCGGCGGATTCAGCATCAGGAAAGAACATTCGCCGGAGGAATTTTCGTACAGCATCGCGCAGATGCCGAAAAGGCCAGACAGTTATCGGATGATAACTTTCGCAGGCATCGCGGACGAAAGCGAGCGCGCGATAATAACCGTAGGAGGCAAGAGACGTCGTTAAACGGTGGCACGGGCAAACATAAATCTTGGGAAAAACACGCGTGGCAAAATTGCCACGGGCCAACGTTGCTCTCGGAAAATATGTATCACCTCCCTCCGGTACCCCGTTCTCCTCTCTCTTTCCACCGCTCCTCTCTCTTTCTGGGCCAACGTTGCTCTCGGAAAATATGTATCACCTCCCTCCGGTACCCCGTTCTCCTCTCTCTTCCCACCGCTCCTCTCTCTTTCTCTCTCTCTGCTCGTCCCTTTTCTTCTCCGTCGCTTTTTCTCCCGCTTCGCGACACGCTCGCGTGTTTTCCGAAAGCGAGGAAGAAGCGAGCGAGAGAAAATCCACAGAGGTTACCCTCGGCCCCCGAGATCCGCGAAGAAAGTTCATCGAGAGTGCACGATGGAGCGCGATGACTCGCGCGAGATTCCTCTTTCGAGTCGTCTTACTCGCCTCGACGCAACGATCGTCCTCGTTATTCGACTGGCGCGCTCTCCGCCTCGCGGTATAGAGAATTACGCGCGGGAGAAAAGTCGGAGTGGTTCTCCCGACGTCTCGGAAATTACGAGCAACCGATCTCTGCCCGCTCTTACCTCGGTCTTGCCAGCGCGCGCGATCCAGATTAGCGTCTTACAAAGTTCAGCCCCGACACGAGGCAACACCGATGTATTATCGATGATTTAATTATCAATTAGTGGAGTAGCAGGGTAGCCAGACGCGGAGGATCCGCGCTGGAAATTCGAGAGCTCGATAAATCGCGAGCGACGGCCTCGCTCCGTCTCTTTCCGCCGGTGCAGGCTCCTTCTCGGAGCGCACGCTGCCTGGCATATGGAGGAGGTACTGCAATGCAGTTGCCCGCCGCGCTGAGCCTGCCGGGTATTCAGGCATAGCCAGGCACGAGAGTCAGCCACGAGTCAGCCGCGCAGGGAACCAGCCACGGTATATATAAGACGGCCAGGCAGAACAGGAAGGCCGGCCAATAGCGTAGACATCCGTTGAATTTTGATTCTTCCACCCGCTCCGGTGCTCCTTCCTTCCCACCTCGACCACGCGAACCTTCTTTTTCGGCTCTCTCCCGCTTTCGCTCCGTCGAGACTCCACGGGATGAAGGAGACTTTTGCCTTGGAAGGATGCGGAACGTCTCCTTTGACTCTGATCGATTAATCGAGATTTCTCGTTTCATTCCCGTGCGTAAGCTCGACGAGTAGAACACGCCGGAGGAACGGTGGAAGAAGAACGGTGGCGGTCCCTCGGAGGCTACGCCGTTGCGTTTGACCTGGCGTGTCGTAGCGTCGGTTGTTTTTAAAGTGGCCACTCCACGACATCACGGGCACTCGGCTCGTACTAATACCGATACTTCCATACCCTTTGGCTTGGTTTAATTACAGAAACGGTGCGACGATAATCGGCACGGCGGATCGGTCGATCCGGATAGCGCGTTCCATCGATGCAGATCCGTCCCTCGATGTTATCGATAGGCTCGCGTGGCGGAATTATCCTACCGTTGCATATATCACGCAGACCCTTCGTGTTACCACATTCGCGTTACGACTTATCGGCCGTCCATCAAAATCCTCGCGCGCGCTCTGTCCTATCGCGTCTCGTTCGAGCACTCGGACTCGCGTAGCTTTCGTAATGGAATAATTTTCGCCGCGAACGATTACCATCTTTCGACGTCGCTTTCATTAAAGCCGGAGAGAAAGCGGCGGTAGCACCCTACGCCAGTGTGGACGAGGTAAAGCGTCGCGGCGCGGAGCGTCGGCCGTTTTTGAGGCGGCCTTTAATATTGCACACGCGGCAGAACGCTGGAAACGGAGCCTCGAAGCCCAGAGTCTTGGAAGCGGCGGGTCGTGACGAGGTTCAACGGCAAGCCGCGGGCTACGACTCCCTCGCGATAAGACACGACTTAAATCTACAATTCCTCCAGCCACCCTCCTTACGACCCTCTGGCGACACACACGACCACGTGTACCACCCACTCGGGCTTACTCGTGGATCCGCCAGCCGCATCGAGCATGCACCGGGGATAGGTGTACGTATGTATATTCCAGCATTGGCGTATAATCTGTTGCCGAACCACGCTCCAACTTGGCGGCGGCATCGGCTCGGGTTCAAACGCACCGCGATTTCCACGCCGAGTTCGGTCATCCTCGTTGAAGAACGCGATGGTACGTCGAGTCGCGAGGATCACGTCCGTCAATCTGGTTTATCGAGATATCGACGTATCCCGCGAAAGCAACCTCGTCTCTGTCTGTTTTTAGAATTCGAAACGACCTCAGCTCGCGGTGTATTACGCGAGAAATATACGTTTATGGTTTGTTCGATAAAAACTGACAAATCGAGCCGAAATAATAACGTAATAACGATAAAGTTCAGTGGAAAGTGGACATAAATTGCCGATCTCGAGGATCAGGCAACCCGTGTCTTCTCGAGACTCTTCTCCTCCAATGATTCGGCCAAATCAGCAATGTCTCCGATGTCCCGGCAATCATAGATACCGACGCCGGTGTCTCCTCGCAGGTATGCCGAGGCAAAGATCCTTTCATTTTAATGATCGGGTCGCTCGTTTCATGGCGAGCGTTGCCATTACTGTCGACGAGACGTCGCACAGTGGGAAATTTTGCCGAAATGCTGGCCAAAATATGAAGATGGCCTGTTTACCTGGCAATACTTCCGTGTTCTTCGAATGAATCGCGGATAGTTTTATAATTGCGTACAAGTAATCGCTTTTTGGAAACTCTTACTGCAAACAGAAATTGATATTATGGAATACATACATTCTTCTTAATTTACATAAAAATGCATGCGTAGCTCTTAGCTCGGTATCGTTTTTCAAAGAGAAATCTTTGGAAAACGATACCAATTACCAGGTCTCACCACGTAGAGGTAGCTACGCATCGAGATCCGGGCATGCGTCCTAATGACGCAACCTACTGGTGCTACCTGTATCAAAGATACCCTAGCCAAACTTGGAGCGAAGGAAGTTAAGGTGACTCTACTGACACTTTATTTTATTTCGTGTCTTACATAGGGAACTTCGATTCGGTATACTAAAACTTTACTGTCGCAACGCTAAAATATTTCCGAGTTCCCATAAAAATAGGGAATGAAATATCAAACACGCGAGCAAATAGAAAATCGCGACGCGCCCGAACGAGGTCGCGATCATTCGAAAGACCGACTAGCCTACGAGACGTACTCTCGTGTACAAAACAACTTCGTGCCTCGGCACCCTCACGACCGAACCTAGCCCACCCAGCCTCCACAGACCCTGCCATGACTTACTCGCGAACGAGAGCGATCGACGAACCAGCGAAACACCCGAAATCAAGCCGAGGGTCCCTAGCGAGGCTCTGTAGCCGGTCACGCAGGCCCCTGCCACATGGAGGAGAAATTAATCATCCCATGGGGTCTGACCGCAGGCCCATATGCAGTGTCACGGCTACAGGGCCCATACCCCGGTCGTGCACGCGCTGGCGCCCAGGACGACTAGGGCCGACAGACCCTCGAATTGACCCAGGTGAGTGCCAGCCCGCCGACCACCCTAGAACCGATGCGTGACAAGGGTGGCAGTGGCGAGGGTGAGTGTCGGAACGAATCGCTTGGATGACTTACGAAACACGGAGTTATCGAGTACACGAGAGTACGTCGCGCAGGCTAGTCGATACTTGAGAACGATCGCGATTATCGCGAGAACAATTATGTTCTATTTGGTAAACGTGGGGGATAAGAGAAGAATAGAGAATTGATATATTTCGCTTCAAGTTTGGTAGGTTACCTTTGTACAGCTAGCGCTCACGTGAAACTTAGTCTAGGTATCTATCTTGTAACCACTTATAATTACTTACGTCTAATCGTACGCATCCCGCGTTGTCCAACAATGTCTAGTAAAATCTGAAAAGCTGAAAAGGAACCGGTTAATAATTATCAAAACATAATAAAAATGAAACAAGTGTAAACCATAAATATCAAGTAAATGAAGTGAATAACCCAACGATGAGACATGAACAACTCAACGATGAGATATAAATAAACCAACGATGGGACATTCGAATATTATACGAAATATTCGAATTGTCAAATAAAAATAAATAGAAAGGAATAAATAACATCTGAAAACAGAAAAAAATAATTAAAAGCTGAAAAAAGGATAAATAATTAAAAGCTGAAATAAAAGAATAATTCATATCTGAAAACAAAATAAAAATTATTAGTAAATTGTTTAAAGGGTGGGGGGTGAGGTTGGGGTGGCCAGCACCAACCTCACTTCGAATCCCCACCCTTCGCGCACAACGAAAATTTAGATGTTACACTTCCGAAATCGAACCGACAAATGACTTCTGCTGGGTCGCGTCGCCCCTTATATAGCCGCTGATCGGCCGAGCTCCCCCACCCCTATCAGAAATTTTCGGACTTGACCAATTCCATTATTTATTATTTTTCCGCTTTAATAGCAAATAATTTATTAATTTTTTCACTTTTATTATAAATATACGTGGCGGGCAATTTGTTAATAACAATATTAATTTGTTATAAACAATCAGTGTAATAATTTATAAACTTTTTGAAAATTATTGGTAGATTTTGATATGGATACGTCATAATTTCAACTAATAGCCAATAATTTATTAATTTTTTCACTTTTGTTATAAATTTACGTTGTTAGCAATTTGTTATTGAGAATATTAGTTTGTTATTAACGATAAATATGGTAATTTGTCAATATTTTCCAAATTATAATTGTACTTGTACAATGTAGCTTATGGAAAAAATGTTTGAAACGTAACATTCCTTGACGCGTTAAGTGCCCAGCCAGTTTTGCTTGCTGTTCCGTTCAGGCCCATCTGGGTCGTCATCTGGGCCACTGACGACGGGCAAAGTGTTTATAAAACTAGGAGATACTGTATCAATTGTTATAACAGCTATAACGTTAGATCCAAAGATGGCGAAGAATTTAACACCAAAAGTTAGTACCTTCTGGTCCTAGTTTGGGCCGGTGAGGACTGAGGACTGAGGACTGGCCGGACCCGAATGCAAGGTCTGGTGGCACTTAACGTGTTAAATACAGGGTGTATCGATGCATCGAACATGCTATAAATCTTAAGACATATAAGGACGCTAATTTTTGTCAACATTGACGATCTATACGTAATATCAGAACGCAGTTTTACATTTGAAAAATTGACTTTTGTCCAGTTTTTTCGCGAAATTCTCAACTGTGCGTCTTATCCCTGCCTTATAGCTTTCGTTCCGTTGGCGCGAATCGAAATTCCGCGGCGTCGGAAGACGATTGCCTCGTCGACCGTATAATTTCTCGAATCGTCGTCTCTCGTTCCACTTTCCATCGACTCGGGGATTCTTCCTTCATCCATCGCGCGAATTTTCCTTCCACGGAATAACAAACAGAAGTTTGGAAACACGCATTGTTGTTGCCTCGCCTCGACAACAGGGCACCGTTGACGAAACGGCGTCCGCCTGGAATTTGTCGATGTTTTTACGCGACCAACGGCGCCATTGTACAAGTATTTAGTAAAACATCGTTAACCCGCCGTCCGGGGAATATTATTCCGCCGGCGTTCCCCTGAAAACCCCGTGCATCGTTCCGTTTTCGGTTCTCGCTCGGGCGAGAAATATAGATTAACGATAACCGTGGCCCCCGTGTTAACCGCGTCGGAAATGGCGGAACGAGAACTCATACGGAGGAAACAATAACGCGGTAATGATGAAATATCGCGTTTCTTTCGAATCGCTTGTTTAAAGGATCGCGCGTTGTATAGAAATCGTTATTCGATGCCGCCATTTTGTTGCCGATTAAACGCCGCGCGGAACGAGGGAAAATCAGGTTGCGCTGGGAATTTCGTCGTTCTTCGTTTACCTGCCGGTTGATCGTAACGTATAGGGTGAAGGGTATACGAGGGGATAACGCGAGGCGATGAAACGCGGAGGAAAGGAGGATGGAGCGGTGTGTAAACGTAACGCGGAATGAAATAACGCGGCAGGAAACCGCGGTGTACCCTCCTTGTCGGTGACACGTCGGGTTGTTCTTTATTAAAAATATCGTTCAACCAATCGCGCTACGCTTCTCCAGGGTGGCTGGCGCATCGTAAACATTGCGGCCGGTGCAAACAGGTGGCTCAATATCGGGTGTGTTTTCAGCCGGATTAGCGATTCTGTTGGATACTTTATCCCCGGCTGTCTCTTCTCGCGCGATTCGCCGGGAAAATTAAGAACGAAATGGAACGGCGAGAGATTTACTTGCGCGTGAAACGAAGCAACTTCCGCTCGGAATGGATCGCGTCGCTTCGTTAACGAGCAGCCGTTTACAAATTTCCGGTTTCGATTTTTAAGCCGCGATATTTACCTCTTTGTCGCAACAGCGAACGGAGCCTTTGTTCATCGTCGTCTCGTTCGATTTCGCGCGATACTCTCCGGTGCTTGGGGTTATTTCCATTCACGTTAATGTACTCGTCGGGAATTCGGCGAGGATAAAATCCTGATTCGCCGAGAGAGAGAGAGAGCACGAGATGTCAACTAGATATTCTCTTTGTTTCCACCGCGTTTCCGTCGACGTAATGCACGTAATGGTTGCAGTCTTGATCAAATGGTTCTCGGAAAGCTTAGCTCACTCGTTAATATCGTAATAGTGAGTACATGTAGAGGTAGCTGGCACACGGTTTGCGTGCATAGAAGAGAGACGGAGATGGAGCGGGAATAACGCGTAGCAGTGACACGGAAATTCTCTCAAATAGCGGTACACGCATGGTCCACACGTGTGCTTAGGTCAATTCTCGTTGGGCGAGAGAGCGGAGCAGAAGCAAAGAGGGGCGAATCGACATTGGGCTTCACTTGGCAGGATTTCGGCTACGCGTCGCGATGGATCTTTTGATCGATCGGCCGTGGAAGCGGGCACGGTTAATCTACGATCCACCGATTTCCACTTTGCGAGTATCGATCCGTACCGAGTGGGCGTGGATCCGGCCTCCCTTATGGAAACCAACGGGCGGAATTATTTAATACATCTAATACGAAATGCATCGTTTTTGTAATTGCTCTTTACCAACTTGCACACTCATCGTGCAATTAACGAAGGAATATCGCGCGATTCGATATTCCTCGATTCGACGATCTCGTCGTCTGTACGACTCGTTAGACTCGCCAGTTCTATCAATTATTTTCTTCTTCCTCGCTGCTTAAACTCGCCCCTAATTTCCCTCGGATCGTCTTTAAAATATCGCGAAAAAATACGATTCCGCTGGTTATGGTAGTCGAATGGGAATATTCGAGAACTCGCGTGGACAATGAGCGATACATTCCACGTTCGGGCCAGCTCTGATTAGTCCTTTGTCACTGGGCCAATATTCGTCGGTCCTAGCGTCCATTCATCGGCTATAGTTCATATCGATAATATGAAAACACACTAACGGGACCATTCGCAACCGCATTCTGGCCGATTTACCCCGAAAATCAATAGCGCGGAATCGTGGTCCGGACGAAAGGGATTTTTCCCCCGCGAGGTCGGTGGTCGCGCGAAGGAGAAGAAAGAAATCGGCAACTGGTCGAACGAGTAAAAGGTACGCGTGTTAATGCGGTGTCTGTTTAATTCGATTTGCAATTCATCGGAAATCGATAACCAGCGGGGCGAGGCTTTCGCGAAAGAGGGTGGCGCGAAAGTGGAAGAACACGCGTGCGAAGACGCGCGCGACGAGAACGAGTTTCCGATCGACCCTCGAGCGTAATAGAGTCGGGCCGGAAGACGCGTCGAGATTTCGCGAATCAACGTGCACCGTCTTTAATTGCTTCTCCCTCCGGCGCAACTCGGACGACGGGTTTTCGGCCGCCGACGCGACAATTAAAATGCAACGATTAAGGATTCATTATTGCCGGAAAACGGAGGCACCGCTCCTTCCGGCAACCACGGCCGCGCCGTATCCCGCCTGGCCCCGGGAAAAAACCGGACGATTATTTTCCGCGAAACAAAGAGCAAGAGTAAATAATCGTTAAGCGTGCTCGACGATGCAAATGCCTCCTTATTATTCTTGCGAGGTAGAATAATAGTAACGGCGATTTCTTCTTCTTTTTCCACCCCTTTCCCGCTCTACCGAAACGAGGGATAGCAGAAAGGTTTTCGTTAAAAGTTTTCCATTTGCATTTAAGAGCAGTGGAATAAAAAAGTAACGACGATTGCCCGGAAGTCTGTAGTCTGGGGAAATCTGCGATCGAAAGAGCATATGAATTTGTACAGATGGGGACCTCGAAACGTCTTCGATCCCTCGATTTAGCCGGGCACGAAAGGGACGTGACATTTTTTGACAAAAGATGGAGGAACGTCGAGAATTTTCGTCGTAATAAACCTCGAGAAGATATTCCATCGTTCGAGATACGCGTATAAAGACGCTTCGACGCGTGTAACTCGTGTTTAAACTCCTTGCGCAGGGGCGAACAAATTTAAGTAGCGCGAGTCAATCTTTGGTCAGACGTCTATCGGTGGTCGAACGGGCGCGACGTATCATCGCGCGGAGTCTATCGTTGGTGAACGGCGAGGAGAGAAAAAGAAAATTCAGCGGGTACTCCCCGCGGAAATCGAAGTGGATCACCGCGGAAGCTGCGAGCCTTAACCCGATTTGCGGATGGAAGCTTCCACCGGAACGAGAAGGGATACCCTTTCTTCTTCGCTATACGGCTATATATTACCCCGCTAACCGAGCTGGAAAACCCTTGAAATAACTCGGAGAATCGCGAGAGAGCCCGGTGATCGAATTGGAAAAGAAGAACCGATATCTCGATTAAACGATTGCCTTGTCGTCTCGTCGTCGACGACAACAACGAAATCTTCCTGCAACCTGATAGCTCCGAGAAAGCTCGTTTTCTCTCCGTGGACCGCGGGCCCACCCTTTCCCACGGGTTTACACGTTTTGACGGGATTCCAGGGGCATCTCCGAAACCGGAAACGACTTCCACGAGACCGATCATTTTTATCGAGAGCCTCGTCCTTGTCGGCAAATAGGAGAAAAGAGGGGGGGGGGAGCAACGTTGGATGGCGAAACATAATAAATTTCGGAATCATCGATTCCCATCGGAATCGCGAGATAAAACCGTGCTCGCGTTTCGATATTTTCTTAAAACGCTGTCAAAAGAGAAACACCGATTGAATATCTCGATTCTGTCCACGGGAACGATGCGCGTCAATCGCGTTGTCAATTTTCCGCGCGAACGAATATTCGTCTCGCCGGATTCGATAAAGGATCGTTAATCCATCGGGATTAACGCGTTGTCCGACAGAGGCAACGTTTGCCACTCGGATGTCCCACCCTGCTAGATTCCCCTCTCGCCCTTTCCGTGTCCTTTACCCTCTCTTTACAACGCAGTTTACATTTTTCCACGAAAATGGCTGCCTTCCAATGCATCCTCCGTCTTTGGCTCGCGTGTTTGCACGATGTATGTTTGTGCAAGTACATGCACGTGCAATGTCTGCGACGAGTAAACATAACCGTCGGCACAAAGCAGACGGAGGAATGCTCGTGCAAATGTAAAATGGCCAACTTTTCTCGCCGTGAGCTCCACGACGATTCCTTCCGCCTTTTGTTCTCCTTCTCTGTTCCGCCTTTTAAGCCGACGTTCAGCCAACACGCTCTCTTTCTTCCCCCTTTTCTCTCGCTTTCTCTCGCGACTACTTTCTCTCCTATTTTTCTAACTCCTCCTGCGACTTCTTCTTCTACTTCCTCTTCTTCTTGCTCTTGCTCTTGCTCTTGCTCTTGTCCATACCGTGCGCCAGACCCGGGACTCGAGAGCAACAAGATTTACCGGTTTCTCTCGGGGAGCTGAAACGAAAATAAATCGAACAACCAGAAGGATACACGTCGCGGAAGTTTGTAGAGAGGAAAATCAAAGGACTCTGATGAGAGGTTACAAGCGACTGATTTTCGTAGGTTTCTCTTTTAAAGCGGAACGACGGAAGCACTTTCAGAGGAGTCGCTGCGCCAGCTGCCGCGAGCTCGCGCCGCTCCGCGAGAAATTCACTTACGCGGCGCCGAGAAACGCTTTTGAATTATCAAACAGCTGTTAGAAAAATACGAGATTTAATTTAATTTACCCGAAACCCGATATCTTTTTAATCCCCGGAATCCGGAAGTTTTTTAATTTAACACTTGGACTACCGATCTGTAATGGGAACCTCTAATTATAACGTGCACAGATTATAGTAATTTCAGCGATACGATGAATACGAGTGAATATTGTTACGAGATCACATCCTCCCGGTGTTCGGCCAAGAAGAGAGGATCGTAACTTCAGTGTTCCCGATATCTTTTTAATCCCCGGAATCCGGAAGTTTTTTAATTTAACACTTGGACTACCGATCTTTAATGGGAACCTCTAATTATAACGTGCACAGATTATAGTAATTTCAGCGATACGATGCATACGAGTGAATATTGTTACGAGATCATATCCACCCGGAATATCATATCCTCCCAGAATGTTCGGTTTAAATAACAATCGGCTGTTGACTATAAAAGGAACGCCTTCCATCGAAGTTCAAAGAGTGCTGTCACCCTTTTCAGTAGGGAAAATGTATTCTGACGTTTTAGAATCCTTCGGCAATCCAGCGATCGAACTTGAAGAATAAGAATTACACTCGCGATTTGTAACGATATATCGATTACAGTTCTTTCTTAACACTAGATTTACGGAACCCGTCAATTTGACGGATGGGTTGCTCCAATTATACGATGTTAACAGGTTTAGTTAACTTATATTGAGACTGTTAATATTGCAAATGTTCTTAAATTAAACTAATCGTTAAAAAAAAGACACGTGGTTTCCTTTACCTGTCAACTTGACAAGTGTGAAATACAGGTAACCCTCCTATAACACGGTAGATAGGTTCCTAGAAAATGCCGTGCTGTGTGAAACCGTGTTATATGAGACCCAGAGCCAGCACAAAAAGGGGGGTTACGTTCCGAAAACTTACTAAAAACAAATTTTTTTTTCAATTCTACATAGACAACTTAATTTTTATTAAAAATATAAATGTACGTGCAACGCGAAACAAAACAAAAATATTGTTTTAATTCAACGCAATTTTAATTTAATAAATTTCTTCGTCGTCACTGCTCATGCAGAAGTATAGTGTAGTACAAAGGTTTTTGCAATTTTCTTATCGTATTAGAGCGAAACCGCGTTGTAGAAGGGTTCCCGCAATTTATGAATCGTGTTAAGGGATGCCGTGTTGTAGGGGGGCTACCTGTACGTAGAAATAGGTATACAGATAACGTCCGTAAACCTAGTGTTAATACGAGTTGATACCAATTTTATTCTTAAAGCAGGTGTACGTGTTCGGTGATTGGAAAAAGGAAAATTCTGGGACCAGTCATTTTGACTGGTTTGGTAGTTCTAGTGTTAATTCCATCGATTCGATCCGTGACATTTAAAGCGTGGACCATCGTTAAAGGTAATGCCGTATCGCGGTCATGCATCTTCGAAACGCTGCCGTCGAATGCCGTTCGATCTTCGCGAAAGCTGGCTGTATTTTCGCGATTCGCAGGGGAGTACGGTCAAGTGCTGGCGAATAATTAAGAGATCGATCGTTGCCGAGTTACCGAAGCTCTCTCGTTCCCTCGGTCCGTCCATCGGCCCCGAGTGTAACGAGATTTCCTCCCGACGATCTTAAATTCGGGATGCGTCGACGCGGAATCAGACGGAACTTAAACCCTCGTTTCCTCCCCGGAGAGTTCCGACGCCGAGTACATGCACGCCGATCGTTCCCGATCTCCAATCTTTCTTCCATCCCTTCTCTCGCCCTCTGTTCCTCCTCGGCGTCTGAAATCGGGGGATGAAAGCGATCCCTCAACAAAATGACCGTCGCGAGATCATCCGAGCCGATTTCCCGCCGATTTCTCGTCGATTTCTCGCTGATTTTCCCTTCGATTCGTGTCACCGAATTGGCGAGTCCAAAGCAGCGAAGCGCCATAGTATTTATGGAACCCGATATTCGGAAATTCGGTTGGTCTGCTCTCTCCCGTTCTTTAAAATATAAATTGTTCGCCATTTTTGCTCGTGACACTTGTACTTCGCTATTTATTTAACACGCGAGGAGGACGTTTGAATATTTTATCAACCGGCCGTTGAACGCGTATATACGACCTCTCGTATCGGCTTCCACTCATTTTGAAGCGGGCTGTATTTACGAGGGCGTAGCTCGAGCAGTCTTCGATAACCGGCGACGCTTCGTTGCGGTGTATACGCCATACGTTTCGTTTTGTCCTCTCCAGCCGGCACGCTGGAGAATTTTCGCGTTGTTCGCTCTTCGAGGAATCGGCGAATTCGTCGTGATTCCTAAGCGAAGAAGACGAGATCGTGTTTTTCCAACGCATTCGATACTTTTACACCACCTTGGAGGACGAATCGGGAACGAGATTCGCGGTTTGGCAGCTGCCACGTAGGAACAGGTATGAAAGAAGGGAGAGCCAAGGAAGTTTGGCGCGATTCATACCGGTGTGTTCCTGGCACCGAGTGCAGTTTGTTTCCGTCTTGTCTCGGCTAGTCGACGATTCGTTAGCGGTTCGTTGAACTTTCCTGTAATGTTTTACGACCCTTGCGCGCAGATTTTCTCGAGCAGTGTGAAGAGACTCGCGAATGCCATTCCGAATGCATCAAAGTCGGAGAGTACGGTTTCTTCCCGAGTTCGAATTCGAATTCGGGTTAATACGTTATTCCGAATTCCGTGTATTTTTGCACGGAAGAGAGAGAGTCTTGCGAAAATTGTCTCGTTCCGATGCACGATCTCGGGCAACGTCTGAGACATCGGCCCTTTCCACCCTCGTTTTTCGCGTCAAGCTATCCACCTTTCAGTCCACTGCATTCCCCGTAGAATTCGAGAATCGATGCACGGCTTCTATTTGTCCTGAAATTCCCCGCAGCAGAACCCTTTTCGACCCTGCGCAATGTCGGATGGCAGTGTCGAGCCGATTTTCCGCGTCTTCCACGTGTCTGATAAATTAGAAAATGTTAGCCGGGTAATTGTCTGGGAAGAACGCGTGGAAATCGGTGGGGTCCGTGGTGTCAGTGAAAGTCAGTGGAGATTACGGGAATAATAGGCGTTAAGGTCGTGCAAAGATTGGTTAAGGTCGCGAGAAGATCGATAGAGGTGAGGCGATGATCGCTTAAGGGCAATGGTTACAGGCCACCGAGTTGAACTGAAGACATTCAGGGCTGCGAAAAGATCGTTCGGAATGATCTTGACGATCGCTGAAAAATCCTTCAGCAAAGGAATACTCGAAAAATTCATCGTTCCAGAGCGTCCAAAATCGCAGCGCTACATATACGAATTTTAGGCGGTCCACCCCCACGGTTGTTCATGTCAGCTTGTCACAGGTATCTTCGATGTGGCGGTGGTGCTAGAAGGGATGAGCGTTTCGTCCTGGGCCCGCTAGTGGAGATTCGTCGATAAGGTTTTCTAGCATGCCCTGCCTTAGACGGCATAGGAATTTCTATTTATGGGAGATCGAGGGTTCACCAAAGTCCTTGCGAGAAAGTCCTCGAACCTCCTTCGAGTAGGCATCCATCTATCAGTGAGGATGGGAATGATGACGCGATAGTACAATTTAGGGTTCTTTTTATCTTCGAGATGACACCGACGTTACTCGTATCCCATTATTTCAGTGGTGTCTCGTGGAGGAAAGTCACTGGCGTTCAAACGCGTGGTCTATTTTAATTCGGCAGATCCGATTAAATATGCTGGAATCTATTATCGAAACTGGTCGATCGACTACGCTCGACTCTGACGTCGGCCAGAACATTGTAAACGTGACTTAAAACGAGCCGGAATACTAAAGGAGGATCAGCGACGACTGTTTTGAAATATTTAACCAGCGTCGGACGACGATTCATCGATCGGTTTCGCAGACGTTAGTCTGAATTATTGGGTACGAGGTCATGCTCGAATCGATGTCGATCCGTCGTCGCGTTCCCGTGTTCGGTACCCCGCTGTTCTAGGTCTTTCGTTCGCGTATCACGGTGAGGGAAGATCGGGGGGCACCGATAAGCGTCGCGGAGATTTAATTTCGCTGCTCGCGGTGTAAGAAACGGCGCGAGATCGCGGCGAAGATGATAAGTCGGCGGGAAATTGGACTCGTGGTCGGTAGGACGGAACGCTTTCAGCGGACGCTTTAGGAGAACTCGGCGAATAAACGACGGCCAGGGGAACACAAGGTGGAGTTTCGAGTTAAGAAAGCGGATAGAATTTAAATTCGCCGAAGGCCGCAGCGAACGGGAACGGGAACGAAACGCAATACGTATGGGAAGACGCTATTCAAAAGTTACGGAATAAATTCACCGCTCACCGGCGAGATTTTCGAATGAAAGTTTGCGTACTTTGGCAGCGCGCGGACGCGCCGCGACGCGGCCGCTTTGCCGCTTTTTAAAGAAGAATTATCCGAGGGTAAATTCGAGGAACTCCGAAAGTCGAGGTGGCGGGTTCCACGGTCACGCGTCACGCTTATTATTCAACCGCTTCTAACCGCGTCAATCTGCCCAGTGAATTTCAAAGAAGCAACGTTGCGTCGCTCGACGCAGATTTCAACGCCGTAACTTTCTCCGTTTTGTCCGCGTGAAAAGAGAGAGACGGCTGGAGAGAAAAACGGAATCGGAGAGAATATTTTCCACTCGCGGAGCTTTAAAAAAGGCCTACCTCCTCTTTAGGCGTCCTCAACGATCACGATCGCGACCACGACCACGCGCAAGGACGAATGACGTGTCACGGATATCAGCTTCGACTCGCGCGTTTAACCCTTTCACTGTCACGCCGAAATCACGTGTTTCGCTCAGTATTTCACGGGAGTATTTTTACTATTCGAAGCATATAATGGCAAAATAATAATAAATTGGCGATATAAGACAACATTCTTACTCAATGGAGCGTTTATCTTATTGAAGGTCACGGATGGCCATCGTGCGTCGCCTTGGTTACGGTTGACAATTGACTGACTGTCATTTTTCATTCAATTCTTACGATCGTAAGTAGTTCAAACGCTCCGATTACCAATGGCCACCGTGGTATCGCAGGAGAAACCGTGGCAGGTCATATATGACCAGCGTGTCAAAGTGTCGACATCCATACGATAAACCTATGTTCCTCGACACACCTGAACCTTCCACATCTCCCGAGGACGTAATCTCCACCTCCCGTGCTTCTAGCTCATTTTCACAGGCGTTCATCAGTACCGCCCCAAGATCGAGCAACATCCATACAATACACCTGAAGGGATGGCACGGGTTTACACTTTGACTGCCACGCCGAAATTACGTGTTTCGCTCAAGATACCATGGGAGTATTTTTATTATTCGAAGCATATGATGGCAAAATAATAATAAATTGGGGCTATAAGACAACATTCTTACCTAATGGAGCGTTTATCTTATTGGCTTTCGCGGGTAGTCATCGTGTGTCGCCTTGGTAACAATTGACAATTGACTAACTGTCAATTTTCAATCAATTTTTACAATTGTATTATAGTTTTACAAGTAGTTCGAGCGCTTCGGCCACCAATGACCACCGTGGTATCATAGGAGAAACCGTGGTAGATCATATATGACCAACGTGGCAGTGAAAGCGTTGAAAGCGCGGCTTAACGTATCGCTGACGTAAGAATACGACGAAAAATGGAAGAAACGCGAAACGTTAGGGGAAATCCCTGGAAGGTTCGGAAATCGTGGCTGCTGTCGACTGATTTACATGCTCGGCGCGGTTAACCTTAACGCGGGAAATACGGTAAAAAGTTAACGGCCGACAAGGGAACGGGGGGGCGTAAAATAAAGAATCGCCATCGAAGTTTCCGCGGCTGGGTTTTCGGGTGGTTGCGGTGTCCCGAGTTTTTGGATGGAAAACTGCGGTCCCCGGGGTGAACTGCTATAAAGTATAACTGTTTAAAGTAGACGGGACAGGCGACCGCGTTCACCGGGCCGCGTTTCAGCCAGAAATAGCCGCGGCTCCATTTTCAATATTGCACAATGCAATTTCCATCGTGTACACGCGACCCGCGGCTGCAGCTATGCAATCGGTGCGCTCGCGTAACCGGCTGCAAAAACCTATTTCTTCCACTGTTTGGCGTCCCAAAGAAAATATCGTACCTCCCCGTCATTCACCCACCCTTTACGCTCACCTTCTCGTCACCAGATTTCGCATTTTCATGCCTCGCTGCTAAATTATTCCGTGTCTATCGTCCAACGTGTACACTGCTCGATAGCTACGTTACCGGTGTTACCTGTTCCTCCGACCACCCGTTCCGCCCAGCGTGTTCCACGAATGGGCAAATCCGCTCCGTTTCCGACGACCAACGTTCTCTAACGAGACTATCGCGTTAACGCCAGTCTCCGGCTCGACACAGGCCAATTTCGCCAAGATGACCGGTCAGTGGAAAGAATAGCGCTCGGGAAACCGAGTTACGGCTCTATTCGTCGTTCCCGGTTAACCCGATTTACCGATCGAAAATTCTAAAACGGATCTCTGCCGTCTCGCTCGGCGAAATCAAAGCGCGAAACGCTACGAAGTTACCGTCTCTCCTCCTCTCCTTCCCTCTCTTTTTGTCCGACGATTAACGCGATCGACGTCGCGACCCGGTCTAGCCTGGATTCATCGATGAGATCGAAAGGACGCTTAGAAGATCGAGACGTCCGGAGAGGACGGAGAAGAAGCGTTCCGAAATCTCGTTTCCGTTTTCACGGTCGTCCGTGCCCGTCGCTTTTCTCGTTGCCGAAGAAAGAAGGAAAGTCGAGGCAAGACCACCGCGAAGGAACTCAATTTGTCGAGATGGGAGAGTAGCTCTCCTCCCTGGACCTTTTCCATTTCTCTCCATCCCCCTCGGCTGTCCGTCCCTCTTTCGCTTCTCGTCCGCCTCTCGTCCTCCTCTCGTTCTCTTCTATTTCCGCCGCGATTACGGGCCACGAGTCTATCACGATGCATAATGCCCGTGTACCGACGGTATACACCTACGTACGTACGTACCATTTCTCGGAGGCCGCGTTCCACCCGCGTCTCCTCGACGTCCTTTGTCATCCGGCGCGTAACGCCACGCATCCCCCTCGAATCACGCTTCTTTAACCCGTCTCCGCGGTACATT
Organism: Eufriesea mexicana; assembly: GCF_001483705.2. Lineage (NCBI taxonomy): Eukaryota > Metazoa > Arthropoda > Insecta > Hymenoptera > Apidae > Eufriesea > Eufriesea mexicana. The sequence continues at coordinate 47,779 of NW_016916726.1, read as the reverse complement.
TCACGGCTACTCGGCGCGACGAATGACCACGGAATTCCGAAGGGAAAGTGCGCTGGAATAAACAATGTACTTCCGCGACTCTCTTTGACCTTAATTAGCAGCCGTAGGGCGGCGACAATTGCTCGAACGTTGAACCCTCGGCGGGAAGAAATTCGTGGACCGTTGGAGGGAGGATAGAAAAAGTCGGCTACTTGCCGAGGTTTTCATTTTGCCCGAGCTTTCGAGCGCGGTTATTTATTATCATCGTTGTTGCTGCGCGATGGGCCGTTAGACGTGTCTCGGCAGGGTGGAGAAAGCGCGTGACGGGAAGGGAAACTAGGTGAAACGGTTAGCACGGGCGTTAACCGTTAAACATTTAGGCCGGTTAAATATTTATCAACGAACGATGGAAAGTTTCCCGGTGTATTTCGCCTCGGAGATGGTCGCAATTTGCACGCGGTTCCGATGCAGCTCGAAAACCGCCGCGAGCTGTACGCTTAATTATTTAAAACTGCTTCCCCTCCTTATCGAGCTGCATCAACGGATAACGAATGCTATAAAGTTGCAAAATGCCGCGATATAAATTCAGCCGCAAAATAGAAAGTAAATACCGGCGTGGTAACCGGTTGCTACTCTCACCCTCGCGCCATCCTCCTCGCGGCGCCGTTCGCGTGCAGCTGGCTCTCTTTCTCGCACTCGCCGTAACTTATCGTCGCAGATACGGCGAGTTACCTTCGGTAACTAGCCTGCAAACTCGCCGCGGCGTTAATTCTGTCTGGAAGTAGCCGGAGGCTGTGTCGCTTACTTTATACGCGATATCATCCTGTCGTGACTTTGTACCTGGCGATGCCCGTACAGCCGCGAGCCCGAGTAGACGATGTGCTGTTTAATTTACGCGATCGAAGTACTCCCGGGTCGCGTTCCGATCGAATCTCCGATACGCGCGTGGTCGCGCGTAAATTCGCGCGTAAAATAGTCGGAATACCCGTCCGATTTATCAAGGATCGCGAGGGAACGCGGGGGCGACGTCTCGGCCAAAGCCGTGGACCTCGCAACGATCTCGCGAACGAAAAATGACACGTTGGAACGTCTTTGGTACCGGTGGATGCGAGTTACAGCGTCATATACGCCGGGGCGGAAGCTCGCGGCGAAATTTCGCGACGAGTTATGGTCGCGGCGGCGCGGGAAAAATTAATTTATATCCCCGAGGCGGTCGGGCGCGCCACTTACCGATTCCGGGATCGTGCGACGAAGCCTGTCGCGGGTCGCGAGAATAGTGAAAAATGGCGATGGCGCGTTGTGGTCCCGGCAATTTAGTTTGCATTATGGCGAGCATCAATCGTGCGTCGCCTCCGCGGGAGATGAATGTTTAGCGCCGCACAGGGCACTTTTCTCCTCGAGGTTAACCTCCGGCGACCCGACGTCGAGGTCACTCGAGCGAGCGTTACGAGGGACGAGGTTGCGACCTTTGCCGAGGCTCGACCTTCCCGCTTCCGGTTAACTTCGATGTCGCATCGATCATTTTATTATTTTCCTCCTGCTTTCTCTCTCTCGTTCTCTCTGTCTCTCGGTCGTCCGAAAGTCGAGCGGCTTCACTGCGGAGTCACCTTTCGTACCTGCGGCAGCGATTCATCCGGTAACCCTGAGCTAATCTCGTCGACGCAGTGGCATTCGGGTGGTCCGAAACCGTGCCAAAAATTCCTCCATCCTTTTGTGCTAAAAGTCAAACCGGGACGACGCCGGGTAACTCCTTTGCACGCCGCGGTTACGTAACCCCCGGTGATCGTTACTTTTCGTCACGGCCATCCGGCCCGTGTAATTATCGGGGATCCGACCTTGACATTCGACCATGCTCGGGCCGGGCCGCTTAGGGCAAAGGTCGAAAATAGAAAAGCGGCCGCAGGATGCACGCGAATACTCGCGACATAAATAGACGGCTAAGGAAGCCGGGGTGCACAGGTGTGGGTGTAGCTACGTGTCCCCTTATCGATTCGTTCGTTGGCAACACGTGTAACGCGGCCCGTGAGCGAGTGCGCGCGCGAGTGCGAGCGAGTCGGAGCTCCAGACCGACTCGTCTTCGTCGAAAAGATTTACGCGTCCTTGAGGTACGACCGGCATTCAGCGCGAGAACGTCGAAGGATCCTTACGTGACTGCCTCCGAAATGGCGACCTGTTCCACTTTTCGGCCGGAAGAGTTTGCTTTTAATTATACCGGCAAACCCGGTATATTTTGGCGTTGCACTTCGTTCCCGTCGCGGGCCCGACGATGGTAAATATCGTTAGATGCTCGGTTTACGTTTGCAACTTGCGTCGCGTCTCGTCGTGTCACCGACCACGCTTTTCGATCGCGTTGCTCGAGAGCAATAGCGTCTCGGGGAGGAACGAGTTACCTCGGTCGTCGATATTTCTAAATATCTAAAAGCAGCCTCGTTTCTGTGTCCTGACCTATCACCCGACCAAGTTTTAATTTCCTGCCAGGCGGAAAGAAGGGGGATAAAAGAGCATAAAGGGGAAACGTCGCAGTCGGAGAACCGGAGGAATCATTCAGGGGTGGATGGCGTTTGAATCTTTGACGTGGACGATTTCGCGACTGCGTGCAAGGGAATCGATTCGACTATTCGGCGGACTAAAGACCGAAAGGGTCGCAAGGGGTGCAACCACGCGATTCTCAGCCACGCTTAGCGCCTCGCGAGTCTACGTCGACTCGTATCTTCCGCGCATCCCAAGGTTTACGTCCGAATAAAATTGTTCGCCTAACGGGCCTTATTTACATTTTCGTTTTTAATTAAATTCTCGGACGTTTCATTAACCGCGAGCTTCGCGGCTTATTGCTCGTGGCGGCACCCTTTTAGGAGCCGGGCCAGGAAATTTTTTCATTTTCCCGCCATAAAGGAGATTCCGCGATCAAAGTCGAAGAGTAGCTCGCGAACCTGCGCTATTAGCACCCCTTGCACTTGCAAATTTCTCACGGACGCAGCTCCTGAGCACAGTGCGCACCGCGCACCCGCGGATTATTATTTCAAGCTCCTGACCGTTCCGAGGGAACCGTTTTCCTGGCGTATGTCACGGCATCTCGTAACCCGTGATCGATTCTCGCGATTCCCCGAAATGTCAACCGCAGCTCGCATGACTTAACTCGCCATTGAAGACGCGCGCGCGCGCTATCCTTTCCGGGAAACGCGCGCGGTTTCTCGAAAAATCGCCGCATCGCAATCGTCTCGACCGATCCTCTCGCTACTCGCGGAGTCAATAATTCATTTCGGTTACGAGCTCGCAACCGCGCGGCGAATCCATAGTTTCGCGTGTTTGTCTTCCGTTAAACGACAGCGACCGCACACCGTCGCGACGCTCGGGTAGGATTACGCGAGTATTCGACGTCACCGTGGTTGCGGAGCACGAAGGTTGACCGAGCGGACGACGCGAGTTAAAGACAATCCCCTTCGGCATTCTTTTTCATTTTTCTCGCGACATGACCGGCCGTCCGGTCTGTTAAGAATGGCGCGTCGCTGCGATATCGCTGACCGAGTAACCGCATTGTTGTCGACGCCGGCCTGTCGGGGTCGACGCGGCTAATCGAATGATCGATTAATCGATCGATCAATCACCCCGTCATTTTCGGCCGTCGTAATATCGTCTCGTTGTTTTTAAATTCGCAACTTCTGTACCGCGCGGAGCGGCGAGCTTCTCGTGGACGTGCCAAAAGAACGAATAAAAAGTAACGGTCGATGTCGGGGTCAGGGGAAAAGGGAAAATCGGGGTGGTTCCGGGTTGGTTCGGGGGTGGCACGCGGGCACGGGAGAGACAAGGAAGCGCGGAAAGGGAGGCGAATGCAGCGATCGCGGACGTTTTCGCGGGGATCGAACCGCGACGATCGGCAATCTCGCAGCGTGCAAAGTGTCTCGTAAATTGGCCATTAAATTTTCCCCGCCGATACTCCGTGGAAAGCCCCGAATCGGGCGGATGGCGTATTATGCGGATCGAGCGGGAAAATAACGAATGGGGCGCGAAAGCGAGGCGGAAGAACGGCGAGTTTACATTTCCATGGTGTGCGCGACGTTTTCCATTGCCAGGGCGAACCGCAGAAGCGAAGGAGAGAACGCGCGGAGCCTGTGCCGTGCGGCGGAGCGGATCCGCGTCTCGAAATCTCCTGATCGATGATAGAGCCAGGCTTCCGACCAATTTCGCCGAGAACTTTGCAATCTGGCCTCACGTCGGATGCATTTGCAATTTGATTTATTCTTCGTTCACCGATACGGTTGGTCGGCGGATCGGTAAAGGGATTTCCCCGCGTTTTCCCACTTTTCGTCGCCGCGCGCTGCGCCACCCTTGCATCCCTCGCTCGCGCAACGATGTCGTAACGATAAATTACGGCAATCCTTGTCTTATTTTAACGACCTCCTCTCGCGATAATTTTATCCCCCGTTCCGTTTTGCCACGCGATCCGAATCGCGAATACGAAACCGCTGTAAAGTCGCGTGGTCCATTAACGGGTGTCCTGGAATCTGGATGCGAGCAGGATAACGCCGTGACCTCGCTGCTCTCGTATCGAACGCGTTTCTTCGTTGCTCGCGACATCGACCATTCGATCTTCGCAACGCGCACCCCTTCTCGTCGAGCGCCATTTTTAATCCGTCAGATCGTTGCAAAGATTCTTGCGTAGAACGCGGAAACTATCCGTCCACGATATTTTCCCCGTGGTATTTTCTTCGTGCTCCACGAGGAAATAAAAGCGTGGCGGGATTTAAAAGAGTCGGTCGCGTACTTTATTCCGGACTTAGTCTCGTTCAAATCGAAGATTAGCCGGGCCGACAGTGGCGCAATCCCTCCGAGAATACGACAAGCTATTTCGAGGAAAGAATTAAGGAAGAAAAGCCATGGGGGACGATCCCGACGGATTCCCGAATCCGGTCACGGTGGAAATTAATTTTCGCCGGACGAAACCACGGCGAATTTAACGTCGGTAAGAAATCAACCCTGATCGTACTAATTCCCCCTTCCCTCGCGTCTTACGCACCGCCGAAATTCCGGGAACAAGCCGAGGGAAGTCGTGGCGAGTTACCGGTTCGAAGCCCTTAAATCTTTCCCGCGATCCTCGTCACGGAAAGGCTGCATTCGTCTCGGCCGATCTTTCGCGTGCCTCGTAATCGGCAGTTACGAGTCATCTCGTTTCGTCGGCGTTGACGCGCCGACGCACGGCACTAACGTGATAAATGAACGCGCCGTCGGCGTCACCCTGCTCGAAGATTAATGTTCCAATAAGATTCCATTCGTCCGATTACGAGGTGTTTACTCTGCCGCCTAGTAGATAATCGTTCGGTTCATTCCACGGAAATATCGAATATTCCGCGAGCGTAGTCCGCCTAATCTCTCGATTTAACCGAAAATTAAACCAAAGTACTTGGACCGTCTCGACTTATCTCCGATTCCAGCGCAGCCGTGCACGTTCTCTCGCAGCACGGTGCCTGGGCGAGAACCTCACGATTCGGGCTATGTTTAAGCGACCGCAGCAGCCCCGACGGAATTTATTATTTTTCCACACGGGGTGGCCGCGATTCGACGGATAACGAGGCTGTTAACCTTTTCCGTATGCATGGCCGTCGAACGGGAAACGACGCGGAAACGATTTTCGATTCCGGCGTCGCGCCGGTGATAACGGGGATTAGAATAAGGAAGCAACGCGAAACGGATTCCGATGCAGTCGACGTCCCCGCGAATTTTTTACCACGCGACTCTCGCGCGAACCTAGCTTCATTTCTCGAGGTCCGTTAGTCTCGACGTGTAACGAAATTACAAATGGCGTCCGATGCGACTCACGTATGAAACGAACGGACAGAAACGAACCGCGCGTGGTCGCTCCTTAACGAACAGCACGCGTTTTTGCGGGACAAAACCGACGCTTCTTGCGTCTCCCCGATCCCCGTGGATGCCGAGCTTTCGAAGGCCCAAGGGGAGGCGAGCTGGCTGGCGAAAAACCGGGTCGACCGTCCACTTCCGCTCGCGGCCGCGTGATATTTTTAACGAACGGGCCGAAGCTCTCGTCGCGATAGATTCCGGCAGACAATTCGAGACTCGTCGGTCGTTAAATCGTGGACGAGAGAGCGAGTCCGGTGTAAAGGTGTTGTCCGCGTTGGTAAACAGGGATCATTCCGAGCGCCACTGTGTTCCATTGTGCGGAAAGGAAGTCGCGAGAAGTAGAACGAGCAGGCCGGATGCGCGGCGTGGAAGAGGGCTTTCGTTATAATAACTGGCGCACCCGCTCGAGCTGGGCTGGCCGTTTGCCGCGTGTACGCGAGCACAGGGACGCGTAATCGGGAATTTCGGCTAGCCGGCACGCATGCACGAATCCGCTCGCGTGTCCGCGCGCTCTAATTCGGCCAGGCTGCCGCAGCTGGCCACGGCGGCGCGTAATCGCGTACGAAGGCGCGCGAGAATTGGAGAACGAAATTCGGATGGATGCTAATCGGACGCGACGCGCGTTACGCGACGGAAACACGCGGACACGGATTTTACTCGTCGCTTTACTCCTCGTCGTCGTCGTCGTCGGATTAAGAAGGGAGAAGCGCGTTTCCGGGAATTCACGAGTCGCTTCGTTTTCCGGCCGGGTTGAAACACATTGGCACACATCGGCGACGCAAAGACGGTTATTTGAATAATAGAGAATATAATAGTGCCGCGAAAGCGCGGCGCGTTGAATTCACGCGAACGAGCTTAATGGTCCGGGTCGATCGATAGTCGAGGTCAGGAATAATATTTAACTCGCTTGAAATAAAATTATATCGCCGATGATGCGACTTTGCGTTTCGTTCGGGGTGAACGCTGTCCTCCGGTATCGCAGGGGTAGTACTATCGGACGTACGCGTCGGAGTAGCGTGGATTTACGCGGGGTCAGCCATCGACGGGCGTAAAAGTTATACCGGGCTATAAGTCGTTGGAAATACAGCCACGCGAGAGGCTATTAATTCGCGTTGCATTGTACGCTATAATTCGAAGGTACCCGCGTATATGGGACAATGTCAAAGCGTCGTGGCTCGATATCGCTCTATACCGCTCGATACTCTCTCCGCGGCCAACGCGGACAGCGAGAGGGATAGTTCGAGGAATTAGAAAGAGGCTAAATTTCGTGGTTGGTTCGCGATATTACTTCTCGTTTCCCTCGCATGAACAGGTAAGCAAATATTTGTTCGTTGTTCGCCGGTAATTCGATCGACGCAGGCACCGAGCCAAGTGCTCTCCGAGTCGCGTTCCTCGAGCAATCCTGTCCGCTTTACTCCGCCGAATGCGAGAGGAATCGAGGATATTAGAAGAATTCGTTTTCCTCGGCGACGCGATCAGGATCGACGAAGGAAAATTAAAAGTCGAGTGGAGATGGAGGGTGGGAGAGGGTGGTCGATCGAGCGATTCCGTGACACAGCCATAAACTAAAGTCTCCGGAAGCGGGCGTAGTTATCGCTCACGGGGACGCTTGTCGCGACGCAAGAGTCGCGTGACTTTATTCCACCGACGACATTGCTCCACTCTCGTAGCCCTGCACACACAACGGTGGTTCCTTGTCGTCAACGGGGGTGGCGGTGGCGTTCACGACTAGTGCGCTAGGTCTACGGCCACCGGTGTAAAGACGCGTAGTTCACGAGCAACCGGCCTGCCCACCGGCGTAATTTCGCCGCGGGATTAATGCCCGTTAATTTCGCGAGCATTCGATGATAAAACCGAAATTCGCCCGATACCGGGTTAATTGCGTTACGTTTTCCTCGCCGTGATACGCTGCCTATTTCACCCGCTGCTAATAAATACGTTTCATTTAGTTCACGATCACCGGAACTAGGTATCGATTTAATTTCACGGTAACGAGCTATAGAATATGGACTGCGCGAGTAGGTGGGCGTTTAATTACGCGCTTTAAACATCGTTTTTCTATCCGACCGTATCGACGCGCGCGTCCGTCCAGACGTACGGCGTGCTCGATACGCGTACGTGCATACGTATACGTGGCGCGAGTAAACGAACGATTTGAAAGTACAGAACGGAAGAACACGGGAAAGACATGGATAATCGGCCTAGTCGAGGCCACGCCGGAAGACGTAATTAAAGGAAGAGCCGATGGAACGAAATTGGCTGGCAACGTACGACCAAGGTCTCGATTCTATGGAACGCGGAGGGGTAGCAACGAAGGGGGATGGATTGCTCGACGTCGTTAAGATACAATAAAATTACACGACGTAAAGAAAAAAGGTCGCCAGCTTGAGATTGCTACGAGCAATCCTTCTAATCAACTTCGCTCCGCTTTCTCTCTTTCATCCCCTCCTTCGTCCCCTCTCTCGCCCCCTCTTGCCCCGACGTCTAGGACTCCTCTTTCTCTGCCGATCGCGTTTTCGTCTAATTTCTTCTGCTCGTGGAGACGCGGTTCGCGGGCGCGGGGACTCGTTCGATTTCGATTGAAACGCCACGATAACGAGCATAAATTTCGCCGTCGTGGCGTGACTTTGTTCCGCTTGGCACTAAAATTCGCTTGAGACCGTGCCAAAATTGGCGGAAAATTTACACCGCGCTTTTTTCTTCTTTCGCCGCAATCCGGCTGATTTATTTCTCGGATAGACCGACGCAAACGTATGCGTCTCTCGATCGATCTTCCTCGCCGGATTCTTCCATTCGCGTCGGACACTCGGCCAAACTTTTCTGCTCCGCCGCATCGGTAACGACGCCGTCGGTGAAAACCTGTTTCGACCTTCTCTGATTTCCCGCAAGACTGGCCAAGCTTTGCCTCCGCGTACCGTCGATACCGACCACCACCTTATCGGTGAAAATAATCGCCGCGGGATCCGAAACTTGGCTCGAACGTAACTTACCGTCCCTCGCGAACGAGCATGCACTTTTAGAGAGCGAAATAAAGCGTCGGTTACTTTTCCATCTTCGTTTGACTCGTCCTTTTCACGTCTTGCTCTCTAATAACTCGCGATTTCGCAGCAGCGATGGTCGGCCAATTTAATCGCGATTTTTCTGCAGCCCCGGTGCCCTGGCTTTCGGACCCAGTCGAGAATCGACGAAAATGTCGATTTTCGGACCGTAGACCGCCATAACGACGAGAAGCATCGCGAGGATCGTTCGTCGTCTTAATTGCTCCGTGACTCGCGTTGCCGCGCTGCATGATAATTACTGGGTAAACACTGATTACGCTGCGCCATGGCTGATTATACTCAGGAATCCGGAAGCCGTTGTAACGGCCGCAACTCTCGGATTTTACACGCCCCTTCACCCATAGAAATCCCGACGAGCCGGCGGCCCGGAAGTGACGAGGGGAAATGACCTCCGAACGCGGGGTATCCTCGCAGGATTCCGGAACACGTCGTTGCATTACCTGTCGGCCCGTAATTACGCGCCGCCTCCTCATTTTGACAGAATGCCGCTTGATTCGTCGCGCGATTAAGTCGCGGACGGGTCGCGTGGCTGAATCGTAGCAGCGCGGGGTTGCTCGAGGCGCAACTCTTCCGAGACTCGGACCACGGGGTGGTTCTCCGCGAAGGAAGGTTATATCGAGAAACGGTGAACTCGTTCCACGACCACGGGGATGAAACAACGCGGCGAAAGCTTGGAGACGGTAGTCGTAAATAGGTTTTCACGGATGTACTTTTTCGTATCGACGAGAGGATACTTTGTCCCCTTAATCGCGATGGAGTTAACACAGCGACGGATGAGAGTCTAGGAGAAGAGGGTAAGATGGCGAGGGGAGAGGAGGAGAGGCTGAGGCTTTTGTAACTCGGAGTTTCCAACTCGCGAGTTGTTTCTCCGTCTAAACTGTTCGCTGATAAAGCTAAACGACGCCGAATGGAAGAAGAGCATCCGGTTGAGGGAGCGAGGTGGAGTCGAAGGACAAAAGCGAAAGGAGTAGGAGCAGGTAGCGGGCAATTCAATCTTGGAAAGATAGGCAACGTCATCGAACGGGCTGTTCCTTTTCGATTCTGACAGCGTAATGGTATTAGTCGTGGATAGGTGGGAAGGGGTTTGGCGATATCTGGCAGCAGGTAGGGTTGGAAAGGGCGATTGCCATTGCCCGTAAAGGCCATCGGCTGCTATTGGGCCACCTTTGGCCTTAACCATACAGGCATGAGCCTCGCATTACCAGTCGCTTCGAGTTATCTGCGCTTCCCACGTTAGCCAGGCCGCGCAACGTCGCACGCCGTGGCCCACATTCGCCGGCACCTGCACTGCAGAATCCCGATAGTGCACGTATATGCACGTCGAACCGCCGCTTATGCGCTTTCTCGTGCGCCGCATTTCGACCTCCACCCTCTGCGTCTGTCCCGCTTTCACCTATAACCCACCCTTCCTCGCCCTCTGTCTCTCCGCGTTTCTCCGTCTCCTAGCCCACGATTTCCCGTCTCCTATCGTCGACCTAACGTCGTCGGAACTAATTCAACGACGAGATAACGTCGTCGATGGAAACCGTCAAACGTCCCACGATTCTTCCGCGTTATCCGCTCCAACCGACCACGCGCCAATCGCCCATCTCGTGGCGTGGTCTTCTCTTTCTTCTTTCTCTCACTCTTTTTTCTTTTTTCTCTGTTTCCCTTTTTCCTCTTTTTTTTCTCTCTTTTTTTCTCTTTTCTCTTTACCCTTTTCCTCTTTCTTTCCCTCGGAATCGCGCGAACGAATGCAAAGTTACGTGAGCGGGGGTTGGAATTAAAGTCGCGCGCATCGATCCGGCAACCGTCTCTGATACAGGGAAATTCGAGCGGCGGTTACGAAATTATTGTTATTACACGAGGGTGCAACAAACCGGAACAAGCGAAGTGGCTGTAAGCTCTGGTCTGATTCAATCAACGTCATCGAAGTCTGAAACAAAGTTGGTTGAAACGCGCTCGAATGTCTGGCGCGCTTGCGCCGCCGCGCGTTTCAGCACGCCTCTAACCGCTAACTACTTGACATCGATCGACCTTAATTAAAGTCAGCACATTCGCAAAGTTTTACCAGCAGCTACGTGTCGTCCCCACCCACGCCTCCCCGCCCGCTGCCGGCAAAGAACGCGAGCCTGCGTTTACGAGTCGTCTCTCGTCTTGCAATTTTTCAATCAGCCCTCGTTATTAGCCAGACCATCGTATTTCCAGTCATTGTCGCTGGTTCCGCGATCTATTCGCTCGCGAAGTTTCCGCTGAAACGGAGAACGGATTTTTATATTTCCCGCGATAAACCGCGCGCGAATCGTCGATATTTCAAAGCTGCAACGATCCCGAATCGGCTCGACGCGCCCCAATCGCGAGGGGGTTAATTAGGCAGACCCAGGCCCTCTGCTCGCACGATGCTGGCGCAGGGGATTATCGCTCGTCGGGTAGACTCGATTCTTCCTGTACCGGAGATGAAAACCCCGAGATCGAAGCGAGAGGCGAACTCGCTTGTCCGGAAACAATTGTTTCCCTATTGATTCGATCCAAGACCTGCCCACGGCGCCGGTTTGCTTAGTTGGCAAACACGAAGATAGATATTCACGATTCGGAATCTCGTTGCAGCGGTTCCTCTCGCATGGTCACGTCTCTGTTACTCGCGAGCATAGCCATTCCGAGACGACGACGAATTATTCCGAAGCGAAACTTTGGTCTTTAACGACCGACTGGTTACGCGACTCGCTTCTGTCTTTGACGGCCTGTTGCGACCGCCTTCTCCCCTTTACCCGCAATTCTTGTTGCAAACGTTATCGGTTTGCTGCCACCGGTTCGTCCTCCATTCCGCCTTTTGCCCCGTTTTCTCCTTCCAGTTTCTTCCAGCTCTTCTCCATCTTTCCGTTTGACCCTGTACCTCGGTAATCTCCCTAATTGTTCGCCACGGTTCCTTTCCGCCGCGCTCTCTCTCTCTTGGCTTTGCATTCGTCTCTTGGACCCGGCTCGTCTTTCGACCCGGTTTCCTCTTACCTCTCTCGTTACTCCTCTCGAATTTTGGCTCGACGTTTCGTTTGCCTCTCGCCCTCTCCCCCGTTTTCCCCTCGCGTCGTCGCTCCGACGTAGTTTCCCGGGGCTGAAATCGCGATCACGTTCGTGCCAGTTTCTAGACTCCCGTCCGTCTTGCCGGTCACGCGAAATATCGCCTTACGAGCCCTTCCGTCACCCCCGCGATCGTCAGCTCCGCCATCTGCAAACAATCATTAACGCGTTCCGTATCTCGTGTACCGTCGGAGGTAATTTCCGTTTAGACGCAGCCGAGCGAACGCTAACCAGCCGAGCATTCGAGCGAGCAAACAATGCTCCTACACGGACCGGGAATTAATAGAGGAAATTAACGAGAATGGAAAAATAAATTCTTCCCCGAATTGCTCGTTACCCCCTCGCGGTGTCTTCGATTCCGCGATCTCGCGCTACGGGGTCCACGGAGAGGGAACACGGGGCAACGAGGTGAAACGCGACGAGCGGTTGCAATTTCGCTTCGTTCGCTTCGAGAAATCCGGAACTGTCAAAACATCCGCGAAAACATCTGCGAAATCGCACGCAGCAGTTTCGCACACGCCACAACCGTAAACGCGGATTCGTCGGGTAGGCAAACGGGGTCGAAGAATTTGTGGGTGGTCAGAGCGTATCGGTTGTAACGGAAACTTTTCCAACGTCGTCTGCCGTTGGTTGCACGCGGTGGAAAGGGGACAAAAGTTGCGCAAATACCGAGCAGATTTGCACGAGTGCGCGGGCTGGCACGCGTGCCCCGCGAAATTACCGCGCTATGAACAATTCAGAGTTACTACAGCGGCGGCGAACTTGTAAATGTAGTAATTAATATACATAGTCGCGCACAGTAGCAGGGCATTGTGAAATTCTGCCAAATTCTGCCGCAACCGTGTCTACGTTATCACAATTTTCCAGATTTTCTAAACGAACCCGGGCTACACGGTGATCGTATATTCGTTAATGCCTTTAATCCGCCGCGAATTGGAAGGCAGAGTTACGCGGATCGTTGCAAGTTTACGATGAAAAATTGTCGAAAGTGCTAGGGAGAAGGTTGGATGCCTCCTGGCTTAGACTAGAGTCTCGAGATGAAGTTTACGGTGGTCAGTAGACGGTGAAAGTTTGGCAAGTCTTGGTAGACTACCCGAGGAACCGTTAAGGGCGAGGTCAGCACCGACTTTGGCTCGCCTCGAGCTTCGAGGACCGCGACGCGAGGGTAGTTACCCCGATCAGACAGGAAGCGACATAGAACACGCTATTTTTCTACATTTTCCTAAAGTTAAATTAAAAAATTTCGGGTCGGTAAATGTTTCGTTTTGAAAATCGTTATGGGCGAATTGAAAGCGAGAGCAGCGAGTGAAAAGGCTGGCGAAAGGAAGGGCGACCGTGGAATACTGGGAAGAATTTCTCGGTGAAATCGCACGAGCGGATGTTCGATCGGCGCGAGATGGCGGAACTCGCGGACCGCGTTTCTATTTCGGCGTATAAGCGCGTCATAAATTTGCCCCACGGCCAGCAGCCGGCGTCGGTTGTTTTATGCTCGCTGGGCAGGAGCCTGGCCGAGTAATTCTGCAATGCGGTTCAGTCGTATCTATATCCTGGCGCTAACTTTCCCTCTTTTCGCCGTTTTCCAGCCTCCGCTCTCCGTCCTTCTCGGTTTCACCTGTTTCCCGTCGCTGCGCCGCCGCTTCCGTTCTCCACCCTCCGATCTTCCAGCGGTCGTCCGTAGAATTGCAAACTAGCTATCAGAACCGGCAACTTTCCGCGGAAAAATTTATGAGTCGCGTTAAGAGGCGTTGAACACCAGCTGCCTCTCTAATGACGAGCTTTCGCGTCTTCGTGATCGCGTCTCCTCGCTGCCGGTCCTCTGGCGACGCAACTTCGTCGCTAGGGTTGTCGGAGGATTCGAGGGTGGTCTAGCTGTATGCGTCGGGGATGGGGAAAACGACAGCGTCGAAACGGAAAGCGTACCATGGAATTGGAAGCGAATAGAAAACGTGGATCGCGATTTACCCCCGATGATAACGAAGTCTCGGCCGTTGGTCGATTTCTCCCTCGGCAGCGCGCGAGGGTTGCGCTCGTTGGCGAGGGTGGCTGTGCGCCTCGTCGCGTCTCGCGGCCGCTCGCGAACCAAATGCAATGAAAGCAGCCCGAAGACTGGAAGAAGGCGCTCGCGGTAATTCAGCTGGTTAAAATTGCAGCTGCCTACATACCGCATGCAGATGAATTCGCCGTTCCGCCACCCCTCGTCTATTCGAAAGAGACTCGTTGAAATCGTAAATACACCGCGAACATACTTTTGTGCGGAGCGGTAATAAATTGTGTAATACCGCGAGCGTCCTCCTTTCATTCGGTCCCCGTATTGAACGCGAGGAGCTCGGACGAGCAACGAAATCGTCTTGCGGAAAAACCGCCGGCTCCGTTCCACGCAACGCGTCTCGTCGAATGGCGGAGCCGTGAAAAGCGTAGGTGGAGGGAAAAAGCGCGAATTTTTCGCCGCGAAATTCCGGTTATGAATAAAATACGAGGAAAATAAATACACGAATAATTAACTCATTCGCGCGGGCTCATTTGTGGCCCAATGTTACGCGCGTAACGGAGCAAATTTGCGGAATTCGCGGAATACCCGAAGCGATATCTCTGGAGGCAAGTTGAAACATTTATCGCGTTCTCTTCGTTCGTTTTCTGCCCGAATCGCGACGAATTCGAAGACTCGTTCGTAAGTTCGGAGTTCTTGCAAGCCTAACGCGATTACGCGTGGTTCGTTTGGTAAATAGGGATATTTTGGTGGAAAGTTTCCGTTCGGAGATGTTTCCTTTGGACCGGTATCGGATTTTCCGTATAACCGTGGACAGGGGCGGACACGGGGAGGAATATTCGGCGTGGAAGCGGTAATTCACGGGAAGGAGAGAGGAAGACGAGAAGGAATCGTCTGGAGCGTGTAACCGCAACGAGGATTACCGGGAGACGATGGAAAGTGCGCGAGGAAGCGGAGCAGCGCGGAGCGCATTCATCCGGGTGATAAGTTATTTATATTGGGATTCCTATTGTGGCTATTTTGCAGAAATTGCGTTACAACGGGGCGCACGGAGGAGAGCGTTAATTTATGAGCGAGTCGGTCGTACCGTGTATGCTCGTGCAGAGAGGATTACGGCGCCGGGATGCCGGAGTTATAACGGACTCTGGACGTCCGAATAAACTTCTTCCGCGATCGTTTATTCAGTGCCCTTCCCTGCAATTTTATCGACTGACCTCTTGTCGAGACGAAAGTAAGATATAGCAACCGAACTGCCGTGTCAAACTTTGACAGAAACATGGACCGCGAGATGCAGTTTTGATTTACAAGGATTTAGAAAAATACGCCAATTTTTGGTATCCGACATTCCTATATCAATTTCGAGCTTTAATCCGGGCGTTTAACGCCACTGGCGTTAGGAGATCCAAAATCCAAGATGCATGCAACAGATGATTCCTGTCGAACCTGGACAGGAATATGGGCCCCGAAGTACAGTTTTAATTCGCAAAGATTGAAAGAGCATGGCAATTTTTGCTATCTGTCGTTGGTAAATAAATCTCGAGTTTTGGTGCCATATTCCGAGGTCTTGTTCAACACCAGCGACGTAGACGATACGCGATCCAAGATGCATAGAGTCGCATACAGAGTCCAACGCGTCGCATTGTCTTACATGGGCAAACTCCTCGTTGGGCTCGAGATGGAATCGAGATGGAATCGGCGGGGAAAAAGTAGCGGAATAATTCTACTTGGAAATGCATAGGGAATCATAGACGAGCCGGTTGCTCTGCCGGTTTCACAGCGGCAGCAAAATGGAACGCGCCGCCGATGCTAACTTATTTACAGCCAGGTTTGTCGGTGGCGCGAAAGAAATTGGTTGGTCGCGCGAAACGAAGCGCTAATTCGCGCGTCAGCTCGACACTCTGGAGTACGTCGCGAGATTAGAAGGTGGTACGCAGACTCGCGAGTAATTCATGGCGGCGAGCACTCACGGCTAGACGGCATGCAAAATGCAACGAGGAACGGGTTCTCCTCGCCGACACGCTCGGCGTTTTCGGCTTTCTCGCCCTCGCCTGGGATATAATTTATTCCGATATCTGGCGGACACGGGCGCGGACGTAGAAGCAGCGGACAAGGGAGCGGTCGAAAGCCGACGCGTTAAAACGCTGACCCGACGCGGACACGCGTTTACCAGCGCGCTCGGCGGGCAGAGATTTTGCCCGGAAAGTGATTCTCGACCGCGATAGAAATTTAGTTTCGCTTATTCGAGGTGAGAGAGAGAGAGAGAGAGAGAGAGAGAGAGAGAGAGAGAGAGAGAGAGGGAGAGAGAGTTGGCGTAACAACGGATGCAGTTGGCGAATTTCTGCGCGTTCTCGAGTCCTTAGCGACCGGTTAACGTCTGGGGAGAGACATTACGGAATTAACACGGTTATCGTTTGCGGAGCGAACGCGATATTCGTGTCCCGTAACGAGGCTGGATTCTTCGTGGACGACGACAACGACGACGACGAGTACGCGCGGTCGCAATTACTATTCGCTGAAGTAGTTTCTACGGCGCTCGAGATCGGTCGGTGGCAAAAGATGTTCACCAGGGAGACACGACGGGCAATCGCGACGATGACTGCGCGCGAGTAAGCTCGAGTGGACTGCAACGTGACCGACCGATTCGAGTCCAATTAATGACATACCAAACGAGCCATCGAAATCGCTGCCACTGCATTCTCCTGTTTCTCGTGCGACGTAATTAACCACGAGAATCGCTGTTCGCCCGAGTATCGAGCAAACAACGATCCGCGCTTTGATCCACGCGACGTCGCGACGGCGATCCGTGCGTTCTCGTTCTTTCCTCCACTTTCGTCCCCGGAAAGGCTGCCTTTTCCCTCCATTTCTCTCTCCGTTCTCCGTCTCGATCGCGGACCACGCAGCGCCGCTTATTAGCCCGATGCACGCCGGGTCCATCGGCGATACCGCGCGATTCCGCGCTGGCGACGAAAATGGATTAACGCTGCGCGGAAAATAAACGACGCGACGCGTTTCGCCGCGTCTCTGCGAGATCTCTGCGAGCATTCGATAAAAAATGCAGCGATAGTCGTTTTAAAAGCGGGGAAAAAGTGCACGGCTGCGAGCCTCGGGCGGCGGGCGCGCAAAACGGTGCATCGTTGCGTCCAGTGATCGCGCAAAAATTACCAGCCGTGAAATAAAACCGTGATCGCAATGGCGAACCGTTGAAATCCCACCGATTGTCCACCCCTCCCGCTTTCCCGCGATTCTCGTCCAATTGACCCGAAGGAAACGCTTCTTCCGGAACATGGAAACGCGGACCGATCCGAGGATCTCGACGCGGATTTTTCGAATCGCGAAGCAATTGCGCGTAATTGACGCGAATCCCTGGGAAAGATAACGAAAGGTTTCGACGCGGGTAGGTACCGCGAGTCGCGATCACCGACAAAGTCGCGGAAATTATGCAACGAGTGTGACGCGGTATCGCGTGCTCGACAACTGTATTAGAGACGTAACGAAGCGGCGTCGGCGTCGGCCGCGTCGTAAAGGTGACGGTAATAAAAGAAACGCGGTGAAACGGAGGGAAAGGGCCGGCAAGGGGGAAAAAAGCAAAGGGACGGAAGGAAGGGGATGGAGCTTTGCGGCGCGGAATAAATTATCGCGTGCGAACGCGTGCGGACGCGTGTGCGCCACTCGAACGAGTCGCGTGTTGCGAGGCACGTGGGAGCACGTACGAGACGCCGGCCTCGTAATTACAAGCTGACTCCATAATAGGATTTTCGGCGGTTTTAGCACGAGTGCCGCCGCCAAGAAGAACGATGCTTATCGTCGCGAACGAGCCCCGTTGATTGCGACTAACACCACGCAGCCCTGCAACCCTCCGAGTTCCGGTGGTTATAGTTTGTTTGACGAGCGCGGGATTTTTGTCAGACCGGCGCGGACCTCGTCGATTTACTGGAACTGGAACGAGAGTTCTTTGACGCCGCTCGTCGACACGCGACGGGAATGCAGACGGAAAATTCCGACTCTACGGGAAAAAGAAAAATCCCCGCGAGATGGACGCCTGATGCCGCGATGTGCGCGGAAATTTCCCGACCGATGCGATTTATCGGAACGTCCTGTCGCTTTATGGCGGCCCCGTGGCTCAAGGAAACGTTTCCTCCCTGATGCGTCGCGACGGTAATCGACTCGCCGCGACGCCCAGCGCGTTACGCCGGGAATGAATCGGCACGGCGAGATAGGGCAACGATAACCAAAGGGAAAGCGATTATCCGGCGGGTGTTCGCCGAGCCGGTCGGAAATGCAGCGAGGTATTTAATAAACGTAGAACGCGGGTCGCGGGTGGATGGAAAAATTAGAAATTACACGAGACCCTGGCTCTAACCGTCGCAGCGACGGTGATTTAGAGCGTTGATTATTGCCCGCGAAAAGAAGCCCGTAAATCATGGCCGCGTCTCGCGTGCGCTTATTGCGCGCCTCCAGGAATTTCCGCTCGAATTTAAGGTCCGCATGATCGACGCGACAAATGGAACGATCCTTTCTGCCCGATTTTCTACCCTGGATCGCCGCTTCAGTTGCACCGAGTGCGGCCGCGTGATCGATTACGCGGCTGTTTATTAGCCGCAGAGCAGTAAAACGCGGTTAATTTTCGCGAATTAACATTCGTAATTCGAATTTGTCGATACGCGGCGGACGGATGGAGCGAGGCAGAGGGATTCACAGTCGGCGCACGTGCGAATGCAACGAGTACGTGCTCGCATTACTTGGCGAAAAAAGTGTGGCAGAAATTTGGACGGTCCGGGCCCAGCAGGCCGGATGTTTGCCGAAATATTGAAATTTGTTTCGAATTCGGACGCCGCTGGTTTACTTCCGGCCTGGAAATTTTGTTGCCCTTTCGCTCGTTACCTGACCGGGGGACGAGTCGCGTGACGAGCCGCCATCGACCCCGTCACTCCTTTTCCACGAGATTTCGTATTTAGCGGCTTATCCGATGGAAATTCTGCCGAATTTAAGGGGTGAATCGCAACGACGACGTCGAGAGAAAGGGAGGAGAAAGGGTGATGGGGTTGAGAGGCAACATCTGGCCGCGATAAGGGAGCGAACCGGGAACGCTCGACGACGTCGGGGATGACGGTAAATATATTTTTCTCGGAGGCTATCTCGTGTAATTATTCTCCGCTGTCGCGGCGAGACCTTCCTTCGTCGATTCGTCGATTCGTCGAAATCGCGAAACCCATTTGCCCTCCTGGCTCTCGATAAGCGGAATTTTCGGCAACCGCGTGGATAGAGATGGCGCGTGAAACGACTGCAGCTACCCCTAAACGAAGATATAATTTCGTTTAATATCGTCGGTCGAAATACGATTACGATTCAGGAAGAAATTAAATCTCTCGTGTCCCCGTGACGGTGGCCAGTTTGGCCGGGATTCGTGCGAAAATCGCGGTTAATTCGCATATTAACGCCGCTTCGCGATCCGCGCGTTTCGCATCTAATTCGCGGTCGGGAACCGTTGAATTTCAAAACGCCTGCCGGTAGTTAAATCCCTATTAACGTCCGGGGTGGGGGTTGGGGAAAAAAATATCGAGCAATCGCGAGAATTTCAATAATTCCGCGCGTGCACGCGCTTTGTATGCGTAAACGATGCCCGCGTGGTAACGAATCGAACAATTTGCCGCGCATAATTTACGGATTATCGCTGGAAAAATGACCGTATTTATGCAAAAATAACGTTTCGCTCTCGTTCGTTTCTCGTTATCGTGGTCGGAAACGAATTTACCCGTTCGTTTATCGCGTATCGCGCGAAAACGCGTTTATCGACGGGGTGTAGGGGTTGATAATCGGCGATCGAGAGACGATTTTTACGATGTCGCGCGAAGACGGGTACCCGTTGATGCTACGTCGGTTCGTGGTTTGGAGAAAGGAACCGGGTAGCTAGCGGAAAGTCGGTCTCGAGGAGCGAGGAGGAAGCTTGCGCGCAAGGGTGGCAGGCACGGAGCAGCAGCGGCCCTTCTCCCTATCACGCGACGATACGCATCGTTAAAATTCATAAGGCGACTCGCCCATTCCCACTTTAGCACCCCACGGACTGAACGAGCCGCGCATCATATATTTATAGACGCCCTCGAATGCACACATGCATCTCAGACACCTCGTGCAAGCCGGTCGATTTCGGTGCGCACTTATCCGCTGCCGGATATCCACGGTTTCCGCGAAAACTCCGTTACCCTTGGCTTCCTACGCTCTGGTAATGCATCGGGACAACCCTGTCGTCGCTTATTCTATGCATGAAATATATCCTTTTATTATTAGCCCCGATACGAGCGACCCGAGTCAACCTATACAGCCTACACGGAAGCCTCGTGGCATCTATCCTTAGACGCTCGTAATCTATCAGGGCGAAAGCTTGCGGGGGCCGGACGATTCTCCGATCGAAACTGTGCTCCACAGTTCCCGAGTTGGTTACCCCGTTAGTTATTTATCGCCGCTGTCAGCGTCGATGACGTCGAGTTTGCGTAGATTATGCGATATCGCGATATCGTCCCGCTGCGACGCGTCTACGAGATGACGCGGGAGTGCACTCGCGGCGGGCCTATGAATCTTGCATAGGCCGCATGCGTACACGCATGACACGGGAAGGAGGAGGACTTGGCGAGCCCGTATTCCCTCTCCGCGTGTCGGTACCGTGACAAATTGTCGCTGGGCACACGCTAGATAGCGCCGCCGTCCCAACCGATGGGAATAAATCAAATTTCACCCGCGCCGCGTATGAGCGGAATTTTGCAAAATTTACGTCCCGCGTCCACCTCGGAGACTGCTGCTGCTTGCTCCGCCTCCTCGTGCTCGCCCGCGAGGGAAGAAACGCGACGCGAACGGGAGTAAAAGTAGCTCCGCTTTCGCGACGGCGAGATTTATGGGAGTCGTTCGACGATTAACCACCGCGCTAATCGACTTCGTTACCGCGGTAATTGATTTATTCCGCGGGAAGCAATGACTCAACGCCGCGAGGGGTGGGTTCTCTTACCCCGCGTGTCTCCGCGCGGGCGCGAGCGCGCTCGGCTGCGAGCCGATAAAACGGCATTATCGCGGGAATCTTTAATAAAATTAACGCGTGCAGATTTCTCGGTTGAATCGCGATTAGGTATTCCTTCGTTCTCCTTTCACCCGGCGCTTTCGCCGCGAAATTAACGCGTTATGGATCTCGCGAGTACGCCGCGACTTTCGCCGGCTCGCCTACGATGAAATATCGCGCTTGCCGTTAATAAATCACTGGAAATCGCTGAAATTCCGAGAAAACGCAGCCGCGATTCCCGTGCACGGAAGCAGCCGAACGGCACGGAGATTCGAGCCGCGGTATAATTTCGAGGAGGCTGATAAATAAAGCGTGGTGGCCATCTTGCACTGGCGGGCTCGAACTCGGGCTCGAAGGATGGCCGTGTGGAAGAAGCGCCAAAAAAGCGGCGGAAACTTTTCGGAAGTTACAAGCGGATCAGCGTCGTTAATCATTCCTCCGTGCTATAGGCGCATACATTATTCAGAAGCGTTCCGACGCCGACTATGCATAACTTTTGTCCATGTTCACGCGCCGCTTTCTCCAGATAGGGTTAGAGCGCGATTACGGCGGCAAAAAATCCACGCCGAACACCCGACAGTCATTCCGCTTTCGTCCAGAGATTCACGCGATTCCAGAAATAAACGTTAATAACGGAGAAATCAAAGTTCACACCGAAATAGCTACAGCTTAAACGGCGTTATTACCTCCGCGACGGAAACGGTGCTTACCTATATCCATTCCGGTTAAAGTTTCAACAGATTTTTGGAATATCGTTGCCATTTCGGTCGCTCGATCGGAGCAACGATTCTATGACATGTGCTAACGCCGACTCGACTCGCCTAAGAGTAATGCATGATGAACCGAACTGATCCCGGCGGATATCTCGAATAATTGACGACCAATTACGCGGATTTTCGTCCCTCGCGTTTATCGGGATAAATTTTACCGATCTTACTGTAACGTTCAATCCCACTTCTGAAATTTCTAAGGGGGTTTACTAATAATATTCTAATAACAAGGACTGGCGGCTAATATTATTTCCTAAGTACTATCTAAACTCTGTCTAACCACTAAGGACTCTCTCGCGACTGACTAACGACTGATTCCAAGCAACTGTCCTAAAGGAACTCTCTAAAGGAACTCTCTAAGCTCTGACTAAGGACTGACCCCCTGCGCTTTTCGGCCTACCCTTTTAAGGATAGGCCTGCTTTGTTCGTTCATCAGGATCGTCGCGTCCACTTGAAACTCCGGTTATCGCTGCCAAGTGGTCGTCACTCGTCCAAACTCTTACGTTACGAATTTCTCGAATTTTGGGTCCGAAAGTACGGACTCGCGGAGTCGCGCAGGCCAGACAGGTCTCTCGCGCCATCGCGATAATCGCGAAAACGGGGGACATAGGGGAAAAGGATAAGGAATTTTTATTCTTCGTTCCGAGTTAAATAGCGTATCTCGGCGCAGAGGGCTCGCACGATAAACTTGGCCTGGGAATCTTATAATTACTTAAAAGTAAAATGCTCGCATTCCACGCTGAAGTTCCTCCCGGGAAAAGAATTCGAGCAGGAGAATACGGAATAGAATACGAAAGGAGTATGAAAGGAGTACGGAAGGAATACCAGACCTATACGAAGCGGAATATGAAACGCATACCAATTAGGAAGGCAATGGGAAGAGGAAGCAAAGAGGGATAAAAGTTGAGAACGGAGCAAGATGAACTCGATGTAACGGAATCGAGTTCGGTAATGGAGCAACGGTTGAAAAAATATGGGCACCAAATCGAGTCAATAGAAATATGCCGCCTTTAATCCAATATGTATTTATCGAAGCAATATTTCTCTTCCTGGCAATAGCAAATTGCATATTTGCAATCACAAATGGAGATCGATGATAAACTTCTATTTCCAATTATGGCGGGGTAATGGATTGTTAAATAATTAAAAAATTATTGGTAGTTTGTATGGAAGTAAAGCGTGAATGAGAGTGCTCGGTGGTCATTGACGAGTACATGGTAATAAATCGATACCAATTTCGACCCTTTCTGATCGAAAATTAGATATTTTTGTAAGGTTCCATTTCCGATTTCATTAATATTGCAGTTATTTTTCCACCCTTCGTAGCCGATGATTCATCACCCTTTTCAATTTTATCGCAAATCTACGCGTCGGGTAATTTCTCATTAATAATATTGAGTCGTAATCCAACGTAAACAGGTTACGTATTTTTATAATTATCGCAATCTTTACACTCTCGTGGCGTAAATTTTCATATCCCTGCGTCCACGGTCGGAATATTTTCATTACATTTTCGCGATATTCCGAGTAAATAGGAATAATTCGAGGACACGCGAGTAAAAAAGTTACGCGTATCGTGGTTAATTATAGAACTGAAAATATCGCATAAAATTCCGGAATGTGCATATTATACGAGGGGTAACAATAACCGTTGGCAAACCGAAATAGAACGGAAAAAAAAGAATGGATATTTCGAAGACTAGTAGAATCGTAACAGAAATCGATACCGTGGCTGATTTCGATTCTTTATAGCGGTTATGGAAAATAACAGTTCTTTGAAAGCGTTTCGAAACCCGAAGTCGATATTAGACCAGTTTTCATCCCTTGCTTTGCTCTTTCGAAATGAAACCTCCGGATGCGGGTAATGATTGCACGGGAAAATTCCGTGGGAACACCGTATTTATTCTATTCCAGAGGCAATTCGTGTCTAAATAGCGCACCTATCCCGGCAAATGGAAATTTCTCGGAACGATCGGGATATTTGTACGTTTCTCGGAAGACAGTTGGAGAAGAAACTTGGTGAACGCGAGTTTTCCGCGTGTAGATACCGCGACGTGGAATCTCGACGGGGTGAAATCACGGGAAGGAGAAGGACTCACGATTGAATCGGTGGGATGGAATGGAATCGGATCGCGATCGAGGCGAGAATCGATGGATCGTTAAAAAGTCTTGGCGTTTCCGCAGCGGAGTATAGGCGCGTGCACGGCGAGGGATGCAAGGGGTGACGCGAGGGTGCGTCAGCGCACACGTAGGCGTACTTAGCACCCCCGACTGTGTAAGACCACTCGACCGGCACGTACCGGATCCTTCAGACGTACCTACACGTCAGTAAATTATCGCCCAACCGTACGTACGGGGAAGTACGCCTCTCTCGTTGTTTTACACTCTCTCTTTCCAGCCAGCTTTCTTCCCCCGTAGTCGTCCAGCATCCGCATCCCCATGTGGCTCTCTGTGCGTCCCACTCTCCCGCTACCCCTTGCCGCGCTTTTCTCTTTGTTCTTTCGCGCTTTGCAGCGTTCCTCTCCTTGTAAAACCAGATTTACGGATTACTTCGCGGCCGCACGCTCCTCTTCCCTCTTCTCCCGCAAGATGAATTTTGGATTCCTCTTGCTGTCCTCGCCCGGGTCTCGCGCGTGGTTTCATCAAGGGCTGATTAGTCTTTCGACCTCGTCGCGCCGATTTTCAGCGGAAATATGTCATCGTGTTGTCTGGACCATAGTCCGCGCGTTTACGTATCGCTGAATGATCGTGGCAAGGAAATTCTTAAGCAATCGAGGTTCGAAGCATCTTTTCGTCTCGAGGAAATATGACTGATTGATCCATCGATCCCTTTGCGCGGAATTTCTGCTCGCTTGACAGCGAAAATATGTCATCGATCTGCCTGGACCATAGCCCGCGCGTTTACGTCTTACGGAATGATCTCGACGACGAAATTCTTAACCAATGGAGGTTCAAAGGATCCTTTCTTCTTGGGGAAAGCAAGTAGATAGGGACATTAAGGTACCAGGCTGTTTTATTTCGATTTTTCGTATGTCTTTAGACGCGCGACCGGAAACAGGCGAGGTTAATTGGATTTGGAAGCGAATCATTCCACGCGACGAGCATCCGGCCGTGACAGGGTCAGCGTAAAAATCTTATGGCAGGGAGGAGGAAGTGGATAGGTCGAATCCGACAGTAAAGTCGAAAGTCGACAGAGCGGAGCGTATATTTCATTGCCGGCGTGCGATTTTCAATCTCCGCGAATGTCCGTCCACGAGCTTCCTCATAACCTTTTCTTTTCACGATCGGTCCATTGCTGCTGCTGCTGCCACTACTGCTGTTCCCTTTGCCTCTGGAATAACGTCGGATAACTTTGCGCTTTGTAACCCGGCACCGAAACACGGCGCGGAATCTAACCGGACGCGAGACATTCGCAAAAGCGATAAGAGGGAATTTGGTTGATCGAAAACCGTGGAAAAACACTACTAAAAATTATTTTTTTTTTTTTATCCTTTCCTTTTCCCTGACCCGTGGAAAATCGGTTGGAACGTAATTGGATTTTACGAAAATTGAATATTTTTCAATTTTTCTTTTTTTTTTATTCATCATCCGCCCGACCGTGGCAACGCAACTGAGTCTAAAAACTAATTTTCTTTCCGCTGGTCGGAAAGATCCGGGGAGGTATTGCCTCGTAAATATTTGATAAACCAAAGGAAAGAATGGGTGTCGGATTGGGAGAAAAAAGACGGTCGCTTCTTCGTAAATCGCGGCACGCTAGATTATGCTGGCAAATTGGCAAAGGGCCTGTTCGCGAAGTTCGTTTCTCGCCGAAGGGAAGCCGGCGCGGATGCAATTTGAGGCGTCAACCCGTGCTCGTGTGTCTTCCGCGTGCGCGCAGCCCGCTGGCGAGATTAAATTCCCCGCATCAGGAATAACTTTCGTTAACGTTGATTAGCATACGTGAGAAGAAACTCGTCACTTTCTCCGCGAGAGGCCCTTTGACACAGCTAATAACCATCTGCCCTCATCTCTGGTGTGAATTAAACAGAGCCACCTTCTTATCTCGCATTGATTAAATCCGGAACACTCCGTCTTCTCGCGCGTCCTTGAATTATTCATACGTTCTTTAGCCAGACTCGAGAATGGGTTACATCGATCTCTGGCGACGAGTCGCGGAATAGAAGATGACGAGTCACCTGTTCCACCGTGTCTCCTGAAAATCTAACAAGCCCGTGATTCGCGTCGGGAAATCAATTATGATTCAGAGGGCTGGCGACGGTTGTCGAGTTCCTTAAACTCCAACATGGCGACGAAAGCGCGTGAAAGTCGCGGCGCGTATTTCGTTTAGACACGGATGCCTTCGAAAGTAGAGCGATTTCTCGGCGTAACTGCTGGGAACGTCCGATCGCGCGAGCAACAACCGGTGTCTGCTATAAATTCATGCGGCTTAAAGCTGCCGTGCTGGAACTCGCAGGAGACGGCAGGAGACTGCGTTCGATGTGCGGCCAGACCGCACGACGACGCTTGTTCCTCGAACAGACTGCATTCCGGATACCTGTCAGCGGCACACCGCCGACGAAAATCGTCGTCGCCGCCAGACGAAACCATAATTTCATTGGATACCGGCCGGAGAGCACCGCTTAACCCACTCGCGCCGAATTTCCCAGGCGAACGAAGATGATCGTGGCTCGACTCGACGTCCCCTTTTTTTCCTAAATTCTCCGCGAAACCTGCTAGCAAACGGCGCATGGCACAATTTCCAAACTTTGTTTCGCAATTTGCCAGGGAACTCTTGCGACGGAACTACCAAGGAGCGAATCCGTACGAGGCTTGGCACAATTTTGCCCCGCGATGAGGATGAATTTCAGTCAGCTTCTGTCCTTTCCAACTCGCGGCAAATCAGTCGAATTGTTCGAAAATGTTCGTCAAGGAGACGAAATAAGAAATACCGCGATGAAATAAGTATATAAATTGTACGTAAGGACAGTAGTTGAACTATGTTCAAATGCGTACATTTCACGATAAGCAGCAAAATGTCACGTAATGTATACAGTTATTACATTGAATTCGTGATATTGACAAGAAAATCTCGATTTCCTAACAACGTTAAAATTAAAACATCTCCTAACCTTTAACCATTTCTCCCAATCCTTAAATTTTTTCTGTTCACCCACTCATTTAAAGCATAGTATATCGTATCTTTCATCGGCCAACAACAATTCTGGATGACTCTGTACTATGTTATTATTTTTCTTGTTACCAAAGGGTTGTTACCCGTTAAGATAAATAAATAAATAAATAAACTAATGATTTTTTAACATAAATAGGTTAATACTTTGTTGTAAAGAATATGAAGGAGCATCAGTTGATGTAATCAAAAATACATGATTCCATTTAAAAAAATTTTAATGACCTTCATCTGCAAAAAACTAATACCATCAGGATATGGTATCTTCTCTCAAAACCATTCAACTTCGTCCGACACATTTTTCGCTATGCGTAATAATAATTACGTATATCTAGATGGCAATATGTGATGAACCACCGTGTATATGTAGGGATACTTTTGATTGGCAGATATAGGGAATAAGAGATGTTGGTTTATTCCACTATATATTTATTACTCGCTAAAAGACACTTAGGAGTAAAGTATAAACTAAAAGGCTAGACTAGATTAACTAATTGTTATATAATCAATTAGACTAGACTAGTAAGTGATACGATCACGCAACTAACACTCTCACGTTGACTCTTCTTCAAACTTCGTAAAGGACTACCCTAGGACAGCCCTTGCATCCTCATTTAACCCTTTGCACTCGACGATATTTTAGCTAGAGAAGAGTAGAAATTCAAAGATTTTCTACTAAAATACTGACGATACCTTTTTCAACGGTAAATATAGAATTGTATAATAATAGAATTATAGAATTATTCGATTTCGATACCTCGCACACCGTGACGTTACATTAAATTTGATATATTAATTAATATCGATCAAATTTTATGAAACGGTGACTGAAGCTCACCTCTCGAGTGAAAAAGTTAAACCTTACACTTTGTCTTCTTTCATACTCATGTTCTCTTCCTCAATCACTTCTCAATCATTTCTCATAGCCTCGCTCTCGGTGGGTCACGTATCCTAAACATTCAGACGCCTTTCGTTCTTCATTTGCATTCGATACAGTTATAAATATCCCGATCATCCGATCCTTGCACGCGGTCACTCGTCCTTCCACGTGCACTCCAGACGTCTCTCTAAACATTCGGCCCGAACCCTAGCCTGTTATTAATTGCCCATCATCAGCTAGATAGGCCCAAGTGTTCCTTTGCATTCACTCTGAAACCTTAGCATTCCTACGTATATACATAAAAGCTTTCGCGAGAAAAGACGGGAGTCGTAGAAAAAGCTTAACTCATCCTGTTCGAATTGTTCGGTTCTTCGACAGCACCCTCCATCCGAGTTGCCCGCTGCGTCGCTTTCAGTTCACCTTCGGTTTCCTATTTCTTTTTGCTCCGTTTGCCCTCTAATTCGTCGAGAGCGAGAGCCATGGTACCGTGTGTACCATTAACCCAAATAATTCCGAAGAGCAGTCTCACCCTTCTCGAATTCTCCCTCTCTTCCAGTCTCCTTCGACCTTTCCTCTTTCTTGCCGCGCACAGTCGAACCATTGGATCCTCCGTGAAACAAATGGCGGACTTTTTTCACGAAAGAGAAATTGTTATCGCGGATTCTCCGCCTGCCAGATTTCCAATGAATTTTTCCCACCTTTTGTACCGTATAAACGATCCCGATATAATGCCAGATGAAAAGCAAAGAAAAATTGTTTTCCATTTCGAGACGAAATTTGCTCGATAACTCCGTCGCGTAAGCGTGTTCTAAATTCGTAGATCCATAATGAAATTAACAATTAGCAATTTCCACGCGTATTTCTCGCTGACGAGAAAGGTTATCTTCGTATCTGCTTTTCGATGACGAACGAATTCTTGCATAAAACATTTCATTATGCTTTTAATAACCCCTCTGCACTAGTTATGTCTTCCTTCGCGATTGGAAGGTAATTTCGACGCTTGTCTGATATGCTTCCCGTTATATCTCCGATTATTAATATCAATCTTACACCGCTATCTAATTAATACCTTATGTTCTAATAGAATGTTCGTCGAAAATCACGAAGCTGTAGCTGTTGCACTTTTAAAACAACGATATAATTGAATCTGTCGCCTTAACTTTGGCCAGGAAAATTCGCGCCAAGTTGGATACTCCGTCAAACGAATCGCGCCATTGGCTATTTGTCGCGATCATGCATCGGTCAATCCTAGTTTTCAAAGCAACGATAACGATGCTCGAATTAAATTCCTTCTCTGGCAAAGGCGAATCCACGCTGACCTCTCTATACTCGGATTTTAAAAACGCGATTAACCACTCGCGATTCCGTTGGAATCGATGAACGCGTTGCGTTATCAGCGTCGTTGTTAATTGACGGTGTTCCGCCCGACAATTCAACGAGAAGAATAGCCTGACCGCGTTTACGTACTTTTACAAACGTAAACTAGTTCAATCATGTTTGCGTAGGTTTCTGTTCGCTATTATACAGAGTATGAATATTGCTTGACTCGTATGTTGCGTGTTTCAGCTCGATGTTTTGTTTTTCGCTGGTTTAAATCTCGCGTTGCAGTATTTTCTATGGATTTGTCCTTCGTCCGGTGGTGATTTATAGTCTAGGAATGGATTCGCAGTGGAGTAACAATTCTTTCTTAGTAACGACATGTATTGCAGAAATATTTGCAGTACAGATTGGTATGCGACCAGCGCTCATGCAGAACCAATTCGACGCACTCGCATCATTCGGTACCCCTTTTATACCTATTCATTCTACGTATGGCCGAAGGTTCGAAGGTTCTGGACGTGTTTTGTGGATTATAAGGACTGTAGGAAGGCATTTGTCGATGGGGAAAAGGAAAGCCTAGATATCGATTCCACTCCTAGAGACATAGGGGGTCCGAGTCAATGGGGGCCCGGTTTCTGCCTTTATGATTGGGGCCCCATGACTCGAGGGCACGTTTGGACTACATAGGGGGTCCGAGTCAATGGGGGCCCGGTTTCTGCCTTTATGATTGGGGCCCCATGACTCGTTTGGAGTAGGCCCTGGAAAAAGTAGTTCGTTCGCGATCAAAGTGCGGGGCAGAGCTTTTCAAAAAACAGACACTGTGTCCTCTGTCCCCTTAATAAAGCTTGTGCGAGCGTCCCCCCACGGGGGTTCTCATTGAGGTCTTCTTGGTACGCCCGGTGTAGACTCTTGTGGTTCCTACTAGTGGGCTAGTGCTCCATCCTATGGTGCTGTCAGTTGGTATCCCCTTGGCTATCGTGCTTGGTAGCAGGTAGAAGGACGAAAGGAAGAGGAAGAGATGAGCATTTCATCCAGAGCCTGCTAGGGGTGCTGGACTCGTCGGTAAGGCTTTCTAGCAGGCCCTGCCATAGACGGGGATACTTAGGTGGCACAGGAACTTCTATTTTAAGGGAGGTCGAGGATTAATCGAAGACTTGCGAGAAAGTCCCTCAAACCTCCTCGAAGTTGGTATCTTTCTAGTGGCAAGGGTGAGAGCGATGGTCGCTACGCTTGTATTAACGCGAAATAGTGCCTTCGTTGTTTAACACCCGCGACATCCCTTCAGGACATTCTCACGATTCGCAGTCACTCGATCAGCTACCACACGGTTTTGACATCTGTCACTAGCTATCAATCGCTCGATCCTTTCGCCCATACCGCGATAGACTCTTACCAGGGATTAGTTCGAGTATTGTCCGCGAGCAAGGGGACGCTAGTGATAAAGAAACAAAATGGTCGGCCATTGACTCTGGACACTCGGTATTTCGTGAATAAACGAGAACGAGCATTGTTAATGCACGAAGGGAAATTATCGCGCGATCGAACGTCCCGGCGTTTTCCGCGATTTTCTCCCAAACTATCAAACCATTTCGTTAATTATAAAACTGTCTCTCTCGTCGGCTAATGCTTGATTAATTTGCAATGCAATTCGGGGAAGCGGTATTATCGCAGCGCGCGGCGAAACCGCGCCCCCTTCATGAACTTCGGTTAAAATATTATCATATCCTGTCCCATTTTCGAATATTTCGTGCCGCGCCGTATCAAATTCTCTGCATCCGCTCGATCACTGACCGAACATCGGCCAGAAAGTTTCGTTGCTTCGTTTGGTCCAGTTTCCGCGCGTTGCAGTTACAAATCACAGTTGGCCCGGCCGGAAGTGGCGCCAGCCGATCGCGGTTACACGGACTGCAGCTCGTGCGACCTGTCCGAAAAGCGATCGAGCACCGAAACCAACCCTCCTCTTTTTTCGCCCATCAGGCGGGAACATACGAATCGAAACTTTACGCCAGCTCCGACCATTGACTTTCCAACTCGAACGCGTTTACTCGAGAGCAGTTAGCACCACTTTATTCTTCGTCTACTCTTGCCAGTGTTCCATCGCTATAGTAACGTATCCCGCCATTTTCTCCGATGATCTCTCGATCGTCGAGGGCGTTTGCCGGGAATGCTAGGTTTCTCCTTACTGTTGGAAGGGACGCGGTAGGGGTTACACGAAGGAACACGGGTGAAAAACTCAAAAGTGTCTAGTCCCAAGAAAGATTTACTTCGCACTGTGGTCCCAGCTTCGCTGCTCGAGGATTTCTTTAAAAACTGTTCGCTGATGATTCCTCGCGCGTGGAGGCATCGTCATTTCGGGGATCTTCCCTATCGAAAATTTATCAGTTGCCAAATCGCGATTCGTTTGTCAGTGGCCAATGAGGTCCTTTGGACTGTGATCACCGAGAGGCCTAGCAAGATGCATTCGTCGACCATTTTGGTTGCGGGGGTCTTCCTTCGCGATTGTGTGATCGGTTGATCGTGAATATCTTCGATGTCACAGGGGTGTTAGAAGGATAGAATGAAAAAGGGATGCGCTTTGTTTTGGACCCGCTAGTGGGCCCATCGGTAAGGCTACCTAGCAGGCCCTGCCTTAAATAGGGATACTGTTGGAATGTTGGGAAATTTTATATCATCTATTGGCGAGGGTGAGAATGATGCCACCACGATGATAACGGTGAATTTTGCGTGTTTCAGGAACGCCTGTCACGATTCCTGGACCCAGCTACGCCTGTCGCCGATGTTCGGCTGCATCTGTCCGAACAATCACATAAAGAAACGTTGCGACAGGATCTTCTCGATGGTGAATCACAATCCGTGCGTTAGTGAGTATGAAATCGAGCCCGTTTCGATCGTCACAGATCTTTCTCTATATGTACATTTATATTACATATCTATGTGTACGTGTATACGCGATACATTATACGCAGGCATCTCTGACAGTGCGTACAGAGTGCGAGAAATTTTACATGCTTCACTCGATTATTACTCTCTCTGTTTGGTTGTGCGTTGTCCTCGAGTCAGCCACGTTTTGTAATCTTGAATGAACGGGTTGTACGTGGTAACGTTGGTTAATCGTAACTATTAATTTAGCGCACCCTTGTGGAAGACGATTGTTGGTGTTGTGAAGTAAACGTGTGTATTCTTCCTTTTCTCCCCTCTTTCTCTTTCTCTTGTTTCATGTACACGACACTCTACAAATTCTCTTTTACTTTTCCATTGCAGTTTCGTTGCGAGGCTCGATTGCCCGACCCCTTTGTGTACCTGTTTGTCTGTATCTTGTTACCGAGTGCTCTGTTCTAGTCCGTTACATACGTTTTCTTGGTCGATGTGCGTACACCCGGGCAAATGAAATCAACCCTGTCGATCTTGGATCGGGAACACGGCGAGCGTGCATTTTTCATCAATGGGAATAATTAAACGCGCTCCGTGTCCGCGCGGCTCGCGCGAATTGTCGCGTTACACCGCGCGCGGAATTACCTATAAATTATCGACTCCTTCGCGCATATAAAGGCAACTCCGTTTATAATCGGGTCGCGAGTTCTTTACTCCACTCGTCTGAGGTTAAAGAAGAAAGTGCCGTGAGCGGGAGGAGGGAAAAATGGCGAGTGGTACAACGAAAAGTTTGGTCGTTGCGTTGTAAACAAAGCCGAAAGAAAACGGGAATAGCCGGGAAGATGGTTTCCGGCCTCGTTACTTTCCCCGGTTGCGTCGACGTCGAAGGAAAAGGCACGAGGAAAGGCTCGACGGAGCAATTACTCTCAGCGATACCGCGGTGTTTAAGGCTCGTGGAACGACGTTATAGCCTCCTTCGGATAAGCTCCTTTCTCCTTAATTAACCAAAGGCCACCGGTATCGAGATGTAGATAAGGATTTCATCGCTTGGCAGGCTCGACCTTAATTTCACTGAAATCCCGTTCCCTTCGAGCAACATCTCTTCTTCCATACCTTCCAGTCTAATGACACTCGACCGGCTATTTTTAGCCCCTCCTTTCATCCTCTCGCCCGTGAAAATATGCCTTTATCCTAGATCAACGATCAACTTTGCCGATAAGTCTCGTCGGTTATTCGGTTCCATCGAAATTTTGCCCTCCTCTCTGGCACAGACCGAAATACCGTTTACCTAATTCGTCCGAGTCGTCTATTTAAAGGACCCTTGATCGCGAGGGATCGTCACCGATTCGTAGCTATTTGCGGCAGAAATTT
Organism: Eufriesea mexicana; assembly: GCF_001483705.2. NCBI lineage: Eukaryota > Metazoa > Arthropoda > Insecta > Hymenoptera > Apidae > Eufriesea > Eufriesea mexicana. Next base: position 14,423 of record NW_016916726.1, on the reverse strand, counting down.
GCCAAAGAAAGATCCGTCACACTCGCCCGTCCACGATCGACAGCGTTCACGATTCGACACCCACATGTAAGACTCGTAAGATCGTAAATAAGCTAAGGGTTACATTTCAGAGCGTGTCTAACGCTGATACGTAAGTACACCAACCACACGAGGCGCATGTGCGACGTGCAAGCGTTTGTTTTCTTTCTTTTTAAGCGTGCGTTTGGCCGAGCGAGGACTGCCGATCGTTTTACCGGTTGCTAATTAATCGGAAATCGACATTATCGTCGCGCGAGCAATTTTCTACGTTTCAGCTTCGAGGAGTCGAATCGCGTCCGTCGTGGAGTAAAATCGCTACCATCTTCGCCCTCTCGACGAAGCGTCGCGATCCCCCTCGCGGATCGGAAATCGGACGAGGTTTTCGCGATGGCGGCTCCTTTCGAAAGGGAGCTGACCGACGAAAGGTGTGCGTCCACGCTTTGTTTAAACGGTCGAACGATTCTGAAGCGGAAAATCGCGTGACTGGATCGAAAATCGGTGCGCGAGGCGAGTATGGATCATCGGTCGAAAGTGGTCCCAAGGGAGGAAGATTTTCGACCGATTTTCGATCTTTACTCGTAAACGATGATCCTGGACGCGTGGGTCCGCTTCGCGTCGCGCCTCGTCTCGCGGTGTCGCCAGCCGGATATCAGCGGAGCTGCGGATGGGAGAGAGTAAAGGGAGGCCTGGATCCAGCCTCGAGATCCTCGAACGAGAAAGAACGCGTGCACGAGAGCACCAGCACCCCCCAAGTACGCATTCCGCCCGAAGGATTCGCGTTTCGAGATCGATCCGCACGATTTCACCGGTTATGCTCGAGCCTCCGCAATCTCGACGCGTTTTGCTCGCTTTCAGCTCGGCTCGGCTCGCGTCCTCGATCGTCTAATCGAACCGGGTCAACGGGAACGCTTTTCTCTCCGGGAATTCTTGGATCGGACCTGTATCGAAAGGAACACGCGAGGCCAACGACGACGCCGGGAAAAATTAGCATACCTTTTTGCTTCCTCCGCTTCCGTTCCTTTTAACAAAGCCACGTTGTTACTTTTATCGTCGACCTTTCGCGTTTCTCTCCAGCCGTCGAGTCATCGATACGAATCGGGCGGAGCCGGTGCCGTTAATTCCATCGATTAACGTTCCCCTTTATCTGTCTTTTCTTTTTCGCTCCCGCTTCCGTTTCCTCTTTTTACCTTCGAATCCGAGCGGGATTATAATCGCGAATCGCGCCAGCCAGCTCGAAGAGACCCGTGACTTTGTTTCGTGAACGAAAAAGGCGGTTCGATGGAGGCGGATAAGAACTCGAGAGCCTTCGGGCGCGAACGCAAAGGAGATTATGCACCGCATGCCGTACTTTTGCACGAGCAACTTTTTTTCTAGACGTCGTGCACGTTCTCGACCTGCATGCTCGTATTTTTCTACTTCTACCCGAAACGCGCATGCCACATTCGCCGATTAATCGCCTGCCACGACTCTCTATTCTCTGTTACTCGACTCACTACTCGATCCTCTCTACTCCTCTTCTCTCGATCTCTAGATACTTTCCAAACGGACCGATCGAATATTCGCTCCAGACATTTCCTGCATCTCTACGAAACGTATCTACGAAACGGCAACGTGTACTAGATACTTTCCAAACGGACCGATCGAATATTCGCTCCAGACATTTCCTGCATCTCTACGAAACGGCAACGTGTATCGAACTGGTCCGACTAATCTACGAATTACTCCAGCGAAAAATCCAGGAAGAAAAAGGGTGGCCGACGATATACTCGCTCTCTCCTCTTCGTCCCGGAGTCGACTCGCTCGACCCGTGTTCGTTTATCGCGAAGAGTCACCTTGTTTCGACCCCTTTTCGGAACCCCTTTAATCCTTTCGTGGCTGAAAGCCGAAGTAGAGACTTTTGATCCGACCTGACCTTTAAACTCGCGAGCACGCAGCGGCGCGTACGAACGAACAGTTCCAAGCAATTCCCTGCAAACTGCAGAGAAGAGAGGTAGTCTCTTCAGGCGGTGCCAATATTTTCCTTTCGCCTGACCTACCCCCGCGCGCAGACCGCCGCCACGCGGAGTCGAGGATTAAACGAACCACGACGTAATCGGAATCGACGGTCGACCTCGAGATTCTCTTTGCCGTTCCTTGCCAACTCCGAACAACGACAAACGGCTAAGCAAACGATCTCTCTCGCGAGCAGCCTCTTCGAATCGGAGCAACGATCCTCTAGAGACGGACAAAGAGGGGTACCGGGGTTTCTTCTTTTTCCAGCACGCGAGCTTGACCGGCTTCCGCCGTCACGACTCGGATACGATAATGGCCCCCAACAGAGACCTTGTCGCTGGAGTAATTTGCGAGTTACCGAGTTGGCGCGGTTCTTTCGGCGAAGAACCGGACGGTTGTTTTGGAAACGACGCGAGGTACAGCGAGAAATTAACGAGGGTGTGCAGGGTGCCCCGAAAAATACGCAAACGGTGGCTGAACGGATTTGCCGATCGAGCGAGATCCCTTGGCCGTTTCGCAAACGCCCTGTACGACCGTTAGCTTCTCGTTCACGGCTGGCCAAATTCTGGAATATCGGTTTTTCGTAACGACACTCGTTTCCGTAAGACTGTTTCATCCACCACTCTGTCCACCACTACCGTCACAATCACCACCACCACCACCACCACCACCGTATCACCGTGTCACCACGACCACAAGAGTAGCACGTAGCACGCGAAACCCGTCCGTGCACGTGTACCGATGCGATCACGCACCCCACTCACCCCGTTCTCGTCCGCGTCTCTGCTTCTGTGTTACAGAGTTCCTGCCCTCCTCCACCTCCGTAGACCTGTCGGGCACGGACTCGGCCCTGTATCCGTTCGACCCGCAGGAGGAGAGCTACCAGGAGATCTGGTTACCGCCGACCAGTATGTACCCCTATTTTCTGTTCCCCGGGGCCGCGCGCACCTCGTACTACGACCACGAGAGCACGTACGACGTCCAGGAGCCGGGGCAGGGGCGTCAGCACGGCCATCGTCATCAGCACGGTCGTCATCAAGAAGCACCGGAGTTGCCTGGCAGGCCCGGTGTCCTCGTGATCGAGACGTACGATCCTCGTGCCGATTACGAGAACCGGCAGGAGGCTCGTGCTGGAACCGATGACGAGCATCGGCCTGTGTACAGCGAGAAAGATGCGGATGATCGTGAAATGGAGGGATCTGAGAGCTTCTATGATCGCGGCTCTTCTTCTTCTTCTTCTTCTTCGTCTTCTTCTTCTTCTTCTTCTATTTCTTCATCTTCTTCTTCTCTTTCTTCTTCTTCTTCTTCTTCTTCTTCTTCTTCTTCTTCTTCTTCTTCTTCTTCTTCTTCTTCCACGTTGTCCAAGCATGATCGTGCCTCCAGCACAGTGCACCTGCAGCCAAGGCACTCCCAAAGCGAGCATGACGCGCACCTGCACCATCATCACCATCACCAGCACCACCAGCACCACCAGCACCACCCTGCACCACCCGCACCACCGTTCGCCGCGACGTCGTCGTCGTCGTCGTCGTTATCATCGTCGTCGTCGTCGTGGTCGAGTTACCCGCCGCCGGCTCGTCCAACGCCTACCGTGGACGAGACGAAACGAATCGAGAGGCCTGGCCTGGTGCAGCCGAAGAAATTCGCACCGAGGCCCACCTACGAGCACGGGGCGATCTTCGATCGCGTCGACGACGACCTCGATGACGAGTTCAGGATCGGGGCGCTGCCAGTCGACCGGCTCTTCGATCTCCGCGAGACCTTCGAAGGGTTCGTCGACCAAGGTTCGTACATCGGTGTCAAGTTGCGCCGGACACCATCGATCGCCGCTCGATCCATCGATCGAGCGCCACCCTTCTCGCTACCCCCTCGCTACCGGACGCCGATACTACCGAGTCGCCCTTCTACGTTCCAACATCTCACTCCATTCGCTTCTCAACATGTTTCTCCGTCACCGAGCCGCGTACCATTTCGATCGTTCTCAGTTCCATCGAGCGACTCGTTATCCGTAACGTCGCCACAGCGATTCCAACTCGATGATAACCCACCGATTTCAAGGACCAGGAAAGAAAGCCACCACGATCCGGCAACTCGCCTCGATGTTTGCTCGCGCGGATTTCTCTTTCGCTCCGCTCGGAAACGTTTGTCAGTCTCGATTTCGACGATTCCTCTGAACGTTTCCGCGCGTGGAAACTCTGCTTCGCGAAACTATCCCGCGAAAGTTAGCACCGGGTCGTTGCTTATTTCCTGGTCCATTTTTGCCTATCGCTGTAGCGAAGTTGCAACGCGGCCGACTCGAAGAGTCGGTCCTCGCCTTTAACCCCGCGGCGCGTGCAGGAATTCGTAAGAGACGTCGTCGGAGCGTTTCCACCGCGCGCTCTCTTCGTCGATATTCACGTGGGAAAGAGAGTTCGCTCGGAGCTTAGCGCGCTCGGTCTCGCGCGATGAATAATTTTTCCGCGGCGGTGGCCGTTACGCGACGGAAACGCGGGTAGAATCGACGATCAGACCCGCGAACGATTTCCTCCATGCTCCGTTACGTTTGCTCGTTTACAGTGAAGGTCATCTTGCATCCGGACAACTCGACCAGCTACGAGGTGATCGACTCGCAGGTCGAGAACCCCTTGATCGACGCGGACCATCACGATCTAGTGGCCATGCAGCAGATCCCCGTCCCCAGCGGACACCATTTCAAGACGCAACACAAGAGGAACCAGACGGACGATCGCAATCGTGAGTAATTAAACGATCCTTCTACTCGCTACTAGCGTGTTATTTAACTGTACGGAAGTAAAGTAAGGATAACGACCGGGATCGAAATCCGAGTACACGGTGTAGCGGGAAAGCGACGTAATTCCGATTTTCGAGACTCGAGAGGGAACTACTCGCAACGATGCGAGTGTATTCTTCCGCGTGTTGGAAAGTTTCCTGTATTTTGGTCGGGAGTAGAAATGCAGCTCGTTTCGCGCGAAGGATCCATCGAGAGCGTTCCACCTCGACGTCGAAGCACCTTTCGAGCAGCTCGATGGCCGAAAACCGTAGCCTTGCGTCTCTCGAGGAACGGGATAGAAGGAGAGAGAGTATCTGCTAATTAAAACGCGGGAAACAAGGGGTTAGGTAAAGCGAGGCCTCGGACGGTTAGCGATCGAACTGGCGCGGATACCAGGCTTATCGATGATTTATTCCGTTCTCGTCTCCTCGCGGAGTTGCGACGAGACACGCGGATTCCGGGCGAAAAGTTGGGTCGGGATTAAAGTTCGGAATCCAGCGACTCGGGAAATAATACGAGGAGATACGGGGGAAACGGAACGGAAATGAGGGGACCCAGAGACGAAATTAAATTAAAGTTTCACGGTGATAAGTCTGGTAGAGCGGAGATGCGGCCGCGATATTACGCGCCCGATCGATTCCGCGGCGAACTTTCGCGGCTGGGAGCGAGAAAAATTTACGAGGTCTCGTTACTCCGTTCCGAACGAGTTTGTACCGCGAAATTCGCCGGATAATTTCGTCGGGGTAGCCGGTCGAGGGCTCGTCTCGACGTTGAAATTACCGACGTAAGAGAGGGACCGCCGTCGCCGCCGCCGCCACCTGCGAGTCGAGAAGACGGTTGCAGCCGCCGCGGAGCGGATACATATTTTCCCGGAGACCGTCGTAACTCGCGCCGCTTGATGGATGGACGAGTCGCGGCGCGTTAACAAGAGCAAAACTATGGTCAGCATAATTCCACGGGCAAATATGCGCCGTTTTAGCAGCTGCAAATCCTGCCGGGCTCGTGAAAAATGCAGCGCCGTGCAATTTTCCCGAAACGTTCGCGCGTGCTTAACGAGAGGGTAAAGAAACCCTGGCAACTAAAAGGAAACGTCGATCTTCCACCGCCGCTCGATGGTTCTCGTTACCCCCTTCCGGGTCCTGCGATTCGTTTCGATTTTAATACCCGAAACGTGGCTGCCTTTTTGATCGGGGAAATCTGCAGAGAGTCAAAGCGAAACTTTGAATAGCGCGTCGGGCGAGGTTTTCGATCGCGAGATCCCATCGAGATGGAAATCGGGACACGATCCGGACCGCAGAGGGTCGAGGGATGGCCGCGTTGTGCCGGTGGCCGCCGCTCGACGTTCGCATCGAGTCGATCGGGGCGTGTACCGGTGGCGGGAATCAGCAGGAAAGAAGACGGATGCGAATGATGGCGGGGACAGAAAGCCGGAGGAGCGGGCTCGGCAGCGCGAACTATAACGCATCGAGAATTGATTGCATCCGGATCGAACGGCGAGTAATTATCCTTGGTTATCCTTTAATCCAGCGATTACCCGCGTATCGATGTTCCGTCGGGTGATTGATTCGAGCGAAACGGCCTCTCCTACGCTTGGCCGAGCAACGCCGGGCGATCGTGTCCCGGTGTTCAGCGACCCGTTCGAAAGAAACGCGGATGATGGATTTTTCGGGGCGAAAATCGACGATGAAAAGCGCGAGATCGGTGCGAAGCGATCGGTTCCTCCGTATATCCGTCTCTCGACGCTCCTGTTAATCGCTCGGACCACGACTTCTCGACGGGTGGGTTCACCTTGTCTTGTTCTTGGGCGACGCACGCGAGACCGGAAGTCCGCGGAGGGACGTAATCAAGCCGGCTTCTAGCTCGGGACAAACACGAGTTCTAATTAAAATTCGTTCGTTCGCTTATTCGTGGTGTATCTCGGCGTAGCGACGCCACGCGGCGCCTAACGAGTCGCTATTTTCTGCCGGTTCGAAAGTCGAATCCTCGAGGGCCCTGTGCGCCGCTGGTATTTCGCATTCATATATTCAATTTCGGTGGAGCGGCCTGCCGGGACCGGAAACTCGTTTCGTCGTTCGAGCGAGGATCTTGCGAGAGCGGTCGTCGAGACTCTACTCGAAAAATCGAATCGATAGATTTCCCTCTTTCTCTCTCTCTCTCTCTCTAGCTGGAGAAAAAGGTACGTGGATACGCGCGCGACACGCAGAGGAATCGATACCTCGACCACTCGCGATCGATCCAGCCGATCGTCGAAACGTTCGACGCGGAAGTTAAGCGGTGGATCCGGGACGCTGGAAATTTGATATAAAGCAGACTTATCCGTCGAGATTGGCCGCGGAATGGGAAAGAAAGTTTCGTCGGTTTGCTCCATTATCTCGATGGAACTTTATCGGATATTCTTCGGTTCGTCGGATAACTACTTTTCGCCGAGCCGATTCTTCTCGCCGCGAATCTCCGCGGTTCCGTCCGCGCCACGCGTCCGCTCGCGTCTTCGCGCGTCCGCGCGCATAGCGGAGCTCTATCGTCGGTGTTTCTCCTCTCGAGAGCGATGGATTTTGCTCGGAACGTTTACTATCACCGGCATAACCGAGTTATTCGACTCGGAAAAGCACAGACCCAATTCCCCGCTAACGATGCCGAGAAACAGGCGTTGCGAGGCTCGCGAAGTCGGCAGACTATTATCTCGATTGGCTCTTGGAACGGGACAGATCCGCGCGTTCGCGCTAATTACTCGACGCGGAACGCGAGAGCACGCTTTGGGACTACGCTTTGGGGTCGATAAATCGTCAGGATGAAAGCGATTCCGTATACTTCTTTCCGTCGTTCGACCCTCGCCGGGTAGGGGACGGGGAGAGGCAGAGGGGGCGAGAGCGAGGACGAGGTAGGCGCAAAATCGTTGCTCGTTATCGGTGGAGTTAAACAAACGGGTCACCGTAATTATAACTCACACCGGTACGCGCATCTAGGTCCGGGCATGCGCCCTCCTCGGCACACCTGCGAGCACGTTCGAGTGTGCTCGTCAAAAGTGCGCCCCTATCGATTTCGGATATATATAAAGTAAAATCCGACCGCGAACGCGCCGTCTGTCCTACATTTTTCCCTTTCCCGCGAAAACGCCGCACGCGCGCGCCACTGCAATCTTCTTCCGCCTCCTTCTCTCTCCGACCTCTTCTCCAACCTCCTCTCTAACCTCCTCTCTAACCTCGTGTCTTCGTGTGTCGCTGCCTGCAATCGCGAATCGAGCAACGCGCGCCCCGAGGAGCTGCTAACCGTGTACACACGCGCGAACGTCGAAGTTGAAAGGGAAGACGGCGCCAGGCGCGCTACAGGCGCGCGTGATACTCGGCTAATTGGGAAAATATCGAGGGTGTCGGCCGACGAGTCTCTCTGGTTGCGCTGGGTGGCCAAGCACACGAGGTAGTCTCGGAAGCCCTTAATCGGTTTACTGGATCGAACTTGCTGGCGCCTGGTGGACCCGCAAGTTGTTCGGGAGAATCTTGCAGCTAGGTCAAGGTAGACCGAGGTAGACCGTAATGGTCGAACATATAAGCTCGTATTAGTCGGCAACCGCGAAACTAAACTGCTGTTCGTCAACGAGCGGGCAACTGCGGGAAAGCGAGAGGCGTATTTCCCGGATCGCTCGACGCGGGGTCGCTCCATTTCCGGACTCTGGTCGTGTCGAACAGCGCGTAGTCTCTTGACAGCAATTAGCGCGCGTACGTCTTCTTTACGCCGCGTCGATGCCGGAAAATTCGGAAAACTTCGGCTCGAACTCGCGCGTACGTGCACGCAGCGATGATTATTCGTTTCGGAGCGTTTGCGTTCCGGTCGGGAGTCGATGTTCGCTCGTCTGTAGGCGCGCGTCTTCCCGCGCGGTATTTCGTTTAATTAACGGGAAAGTGGGTTGAGAGCAGTCCCGTTTCAACGATCGTTACGTCCCCGTGTATACGCGATAGTAACGACAATAATCCGTACCACCGCCGCTTTTAATAACACTTCTTCCCGGAAACCATTCCTGCCCTTGCGCTTGCGGTTAGACACCGGACGCGTGACGAATCGGATTACGGGGGCCCCCAGAGCGATGTCGCGTGGTCCGGGCCCACTTTTCTACGTGTCCAAACGGATAATATATATATACGCATTTTTGCAAACAATTTCTCATCGAACTTTCAATTTTTTGGCAATAGTATCTCTTCGTTTATAGTACACTATATATAAGAGTAACCTATGTTCTTTCCCTCTCTAACAAACTGGTGTGTTCTTATTTTGTGATTATACGCCAGTCGGTTCTACTACCTGTAAATTATTAAGTAAATAAATAAATATTTAGGTATAGAGGTTTCCTTCCGAAGCAAAAGAGTCGTCGCGAAGCTCGATTAATCGCTCTCGAAGTTAGCGACTCGCAGATATTCTCCTCTCCGTCATAATCCAGCGTGCTGCTCTCCTTCTCCGTCTCTAATTTCGTTTCTCCTCCTAAACAATCAATTCCTCGCAGGACATTCATCCTGCCATTTGCTTCATTTGCATAACAGTCGCTCTAACGCGTTCTCTAATTCGTACGCCTCACCGCTTCGTCTACGACTCGATTCCCGGGAACGTCTCGAAGGCGGGGAACCTAATCGCGATAGAGAATTGGATGTCGACTTTTATTCCCAATTTCGCACTCCCGTTTCGGCTCTGTTGGATACGCGTATGCACACCGTTTAATCGCGTCACGCGTACACAACGAGGCCGGCCGCAAAAGCGGTGGCTGTCGGAATTGCTGTCAAATAATTTTTCAGTGGCGCAAAAAAAAAAGAGGAAAAAAGAAGGGAAAAGTAAAAAAAAAAAAAAAGAGAGGGGGAAGAAGAGAGAAACAAGCGAGTTTGTTTTTCATTGGACTGCGAGGGTAACGTTTGGCCGGCGTGGCCGGATCGATTAGCTCGATCGATCGCAAATTTACAAAGCTTCTGGCCCCCCTCGTACGTCATGAATTTCGCTCGATAGTTTTGCTTACTTGGAAAATTTGTTTCGCCCGTGGTACCCTATATCCCCGCAAAGTCCTCGACGTCGAGCAATCGCGCCGACCGATCGCTTAATTATCCAATTAACTTCAAACATACGAAACGCGATTACAATCGGCCGAACCGACGGCTGCCAGCCGTTTCCGGGCTTTTTCGCGTTTTCCTCCCGTATTTTCTCGGCTATTAGCGGCGCGCTAATTAGTCGGCCGACGCGAAATATCCGTTACAATCCGACAAAACCCGCCGCAAGATACACGGACCCACCGATACGGAAGCTTCGATCCGAGCAATTTCGTCGCGAGGGATTTTACGCGCCGCTGGCTCTCCTCGATCCCGCGAATTCTTCTCCCCGCTCGATCCTTTCTCTCTCGGTGAACCCGAATTCTCTCTAGGCAAGCGCCAGGCTTTCGAGCAACGCGAGCCAGAAAAATGCCACGCGGTTTCCCCGATCGAGCGGTTCTCGCTTCTTCTCGGTCTAGCTGCTTATTGCCGTGAAACAAGTTCTCCCTGAAATCCCCGCGTAACTACCCTCTTCTACCCGGGGAAAAAGAACCATCCACCCCCGTGCCCCGTATTTACCTGCAATATCCCGGCGTACCCAGAAACGGAACAAACGGACTTGCTGCCCCACTCGAACCGGCCGTTCCGAAAATTCTAACCACGGACGCGCGAGAGCTGCGGGCCGCGGCATCGATCTCTCGAGCAGCCAGACGGACACCGGTTCCAATTACCGCCGCTTCCAATTGCCTGTGTTTCTCCGGCCAACTAGAGGAATCTGCTCGCGATCGAGTCAAGGCACCGCCCAGCCAGCGTTCCCCAACTTTCCGCGATTGATATTCCTCCGTGACTCCAGGCCCCTGTCTCTCCTTCTCGAGCTACGGTGTCCGCGTGTCTCCCCGTTCGCCAAGATCGTCGAGCAGAACGCTTTTTCTCCTCCCCCCTACCCGGTAACGATCCTTTTAATTGGACCATGCTGCGTGAAGCCTGGATAACGCCTGGCGAGCAATTAAGTCGGAATTATGCCGAGAGTGTGGATCAGACGTTAATTGGACTGTCCCGAGACGGCCGCGGGACCCCTAGGTGAGATCGGTAGTTCCCTCGCGGTGGATAGGCTTGTGTAAGAATACATGAGATTAGGCGAGCTCTGGTTACCGATAAAGCGGCGAAAGGGAGGAGCACGTAGCAATGATAACCGGGGTGTCAAATCGAAGCCCCGATCCCCTTGATCCAAGATCGATGAACAAAGGAGGCCCATCGTCATTAACACGTTCGTCGCCACGTCACCCATATCTGGGTGACGGGTGCAATGAGTAAATTAGGATCGCCCCATCTTAACGTCAGGCGATGACAACGGTGTATATAAGATCGGGTTGTAAGTCGTAAATAGGGTCCGTTGATCAACATCTAACGAGCGGTGTCTGTACTAGACGCGTCCAAATCATCAGTCCGATAGCGTTCTAGCGCTCAGACAGAAGGATTTGGGTCCCGCGAGAAACTCAACCGAACGTGTTAAAAGGGCAGGTCGCGCAGCGTACGGGACAGTGCTTAGACAGTTCGTAGACAGTTCCGAGACAGTGCGTTAAGAGGAGTCATTGAGAGACAGTTCTTAGGAAAGAGTATTAGCGGCCAGTTCTTATTAAATATTACTAGATATACCTTACACTTGGGAATATTTTCGCGAGTCATCGACTGACTCGGGAATCAAGATTGGGGAGAGGATTCCTGGAGTTTACGTAAGATGTCGGTTTACGTCACGCGCGACCATCGAAACGAACGTTCTTTTCTCGTCGAATGAGCATCGATAGACCCCTTTAGGCGTCGTAACCTCGGACAAGCAAAGGGAAACCGACTTTATTTAGAGAGGACGATCGTTGTCATCGATTCAAGGACACACCGGCGGTATTCACCCCCTCCCCAAACGCGAACCACCCGTCCCAAAACTGCTGGAATATCGATGGAAACCGCGATGGAGGCCGCGTCTCCGCAGCGTCCTCAGCGCCAGGCATACCGAATGAATTTATACGGCGACCTTAGCTCGAGAGCGGAATTTTCAATGCGGCCAGTACTCTTATTGGCGCTGATATATTCCAGAAACTTTTATTCCGCGTCGTAAATTATCGCGATATTACCCCCGGAGTTTTGCTCCCAGTCGTCCTTTCTTTGCACACGGTCCGAGCAATCGCTTTATCGGTAACGATGCCACCGGGTTTTTGTCCAAGCTGTTCCCCGCGATAATACGCGCGTAATAAATAGCGGGCCGACGCTTTTATCCGTCACGTCGCAACGATTACCTTTACTCCATCCTGCGCCCCCTTTCAGCGGGCGTCTTCGAATGGAGTCGTCCACCGATTCTTCGCGCCCGCGTCGCCGAAACGAGGTTCCTCGACAACGAAACGAGTTTACCCCCGCGATTCATGGAGAAAGTGGAATATCACCGAGCTGTCTGCCGCGAGAATGATTCGACGGTTCCGTTGTGCCCGCGTGTTTAACGTCAGCGATTCGATCTTCCCGCTATTGTACCGGGGTTTACACCTGCGATGGTACGGAAATATCGACGGTAAAAGTGCAGGCAAGTTTCACGGGCCAACGACTCCTCGCGAGATTGCTCGGCCCCCCAAAGTTCCTCGGTTTCTTGCCCCGTCGCCGCGACGCGCTTCCCTCTCGATTTCCTTTGGAAAGTTGACTCGCTCGATGGGTCGTTTATTCTCGCGAACACCCCTCGCCATCGTGCAATCGTCCCCCGATTTCGCGATCAGATTTCCTCGTCTTCTCGCCCGAGTGTCCATATTTTATTTAGACCCCTGTGCCTTCTTTTAGTCCAGGGCTGTTTAATTCCGTTCCCTCTGTTCGTGTCAAAATATCGGTCTTCACCTGTCACCGATGCGGCAGGATTTATGTTGCCAGAAATAAAGTAGTAGTCTAGCAAAGTCCGTCCCCGAACCGATATAGCCGAGGCTGCCAGCTTTCAGAAGCCGGCTGAATGTTACTAGAGTTTGCGCGTAATTGCAGCAAGAAGCCCTGAGAACTATAAGGCACTATCGCTTACGCTAATTAATTCCTGCACCGATTGCACTGTACGACGAGAATTTTAATCTGTGATATACATCGGGTGATGTAAATGTAGGATTTCATGCTAGATTAATGCTATGCAGACCGAGATCTGCGCGTCTAATAAACAACGATTCCCTTTTAGTAAAAAAAACAGGTTTAGTTAATTAAAATATTGCACTATGTTCCTCTCAATTCTAACTATAAACAGAAGATCATTTTTCAAAAATTCCCCGCCATTAAATTACACAGCGTTGGTACGAAACCTTCTGCCAACTCTGCGACTTTGTATTAGGCGAACATAACATGACAGGAGCTGTCACACAGAGAAAAATCCAAGTAACATCGCCATTTCCCAAAAATTCCCTGCCTATAAATTTTACAGCGTTGGTATGAAACCTTCTGCCAATTCTGCGATTTTGTATTAGGCGAACATAACATGGCAGGAGCTGTCAAACAGAGAAAGTTCCAAGTAACATCGCCATTTCCCAAAAATTTCCCGCCTACGAATTTTACAGCGTTGGTATGAAACCTTTTGCCAATTCCGCAATTTTGTACCAGGCGAACATAACACGATAGGGGCTTGATCACTGAGACAGTTCCGACAAAACAATGACATTGCCCGGAATTTCTTAAACAATACTATTACAATCTGTGCGAAAAAATTTTCGCCAAATTTGCGATTTTATATTAAGAATACATAACAAGATAGGAGGTCGCTTACTGACACGGTTCCAAGAAATGATGTCATTTCCAGGAATTTTTAGACAATACTTTTGCGACCTCGGCGAAAAAGTTTCGGCCAATTTCGCGATTTTGTATCAGGAGAACATAACATGAAAGGAGGTCGTTTGTCGAAACAGTTCCAAGAAATGACATCATTTCCAAGAATTCTCGGAGCAAATATTTTTGCAACCTCTGCCAGAAATTCTTGGCTAATTTCGCGATTTTTTATCAGGATAACATAACATGCTAGGAGATCGTGCGTCGACCGATTGCAAGAAATGACGTCATTTCCAAGAATTTTTGGACGACAAATTTTGTAGTGTTTGCATGAATCCTACTGGCGAAATTTCCAAACTTTGCCGATTCCCTTAATTATTACTTTTCCGCTCTAATAGCTGATGATTTATTAATTTTTTCATTTTTATTATAAATTTTTGTTCTAAACAATTTGTTATATACTATATTAATTTGTTATTAGCAATCAGTATATTGATTTATAAACTTTATCTAAATTATAGAAGTATTTTGTTACAAATATGTTATAAGCTCGAGTAATAGTCAATGATTTTTTAATTTTGTCACTTTTATTGTAAATTTACGTTCTGAACAATTTCTTATTAGCTATATTAATTTGTTATTAGCAATCAGTGTAATAATTTATATAATTTTTGTAAATTATACAAGTATTTTGTTACAAATATGTCATAAATTCGAGTAATAATCAATGACTTTTTAGTTTTATAATTTTTATTGTAAATTTATGTTGTAAAAACTTTTTTATTATTAATAAATTTTATAATTTATAGATTTACTATAAATTGATACTGCATTTCCCACCTCCATATGATAAATTTCCATGATATGTATAT
>NW_016916725.1:0-1942 GCF_001483705.2 Eufriesea mexicana | reverse complement strand
TTGGCTATAGCACGCGAATAGAATCTTTCCTCCTTATTTATGCAAGAAGGCTACCACACTTTGATATTTGTTGAAATTGTCAATAAAATTGAATTTTCGAGGCAGATTCTATAGCATTGCAATGGCTATAGCACGCCAATAGGATCCTTCCACCTTGTTTATGCCACAAGGTAAGCTCAACAAGATTTTAGCCGAAAAATGTCAATAAAATTAATTATTCCAGGCAGGTTCTATAGCACTGCAATGGCTGTAGCACGCCAATCTAATCTTTCCTGCTTATATATTCAAGAAAGTAAGCTCACCACGATATTAGTCGAAAATGTCAATAAAATTGTATTTTCCAGCCAGATTCTATAGCACTGCCATGGCTATAGCGTGCCAATAGAGTCATTCCTCCTTATTTAAGCAAGGATGTCAGCTCACCACGATATTAGTCGAAAATGTCAGTAAAATTGAATTTTCCATGCAGATACTATCGAATTACAATGGCTATAGTTGGCCAATAGAATCTTTACTCCTTATTTATGCATGAAAGTAAGTTCACCACGATATTAGTCGAAAATGTCAATGAAATTGAATTTTCGATCCAGATGCTATAGCATTGCAATGGCCATAACACACCAATAAAATCTCTCCATCATATTTATGCTAGGAATATCGGTCACCACGATATTATTCGAAAATGTCAATAAAATTGAATTTCCCAGCAATATTCTATAGCATTGAAATGGCAATTGCGCGCCAATGGAATCTTTGCATCATACTTATGCAAGATAGTCGGCTCACAAGGATATTAGTGGAATATGTAAGTAAAATTGAATTTTCCAGGCAGATTCTATAGAACTGCAATTTCTGTAGCACGCCAATACAATCCTTCCTGCTTATTTATGCAAGGAAGATTGCTCACCATGATATAAGTCGTAAATATGAATGAAGTTGAATCTTCGAGCCACATTCTATAGCATTGCATTGGCTATAGCACGCCAATAGAATCTTTCCTGCTTATTTATACAAGAAGTTTAGCTCATCACGATATCAGTCCAAAATGTCAATGAACTTTAATTTTCCGTACAGTTTCTATCGTATTGCAATGGCTATAGCACGCCAATAGAAACCTCCCTCCTTATTTATGCAAGAAAGTAAGCTCACCACGAAATTAGCTGAGAATGACAATAAAATTGAATTATCCACCCAGATTTTATAGCACTGCGATGGCTATAGCACGCTAATAGAATTTTCCTCCCTCTTTATCGTTGAAGGTTAGCTCACCACGATATTGGCAGAAAATGTCAATAATATTGAAATTTCCAGTCAGACGCTATAGCATTGCAATGGCCATAGAACGCCAATAGAAACCTTCCTCCTTATTTATGCAAGAAAGTAAGCTCACCACGATATTAGCTGAAAATGTGAATAAAATTGAAATATCCACCCAGATTTTATAGCACTGCAATGGCTATAGCACGCTAATAGAATCTTTCATCCCTTTTTATCGACGAACGTTAGCTCACCTATGCGAGAAAGTCAGTTCAACATGATATTAGTCGAAAATGTCAAGAAAATTGAATTTTCCTGCCATATTCTATTGCATTGCTATGGCTGTAGCACGCCAATAGAATATTTCCTTCTTATTTAAACAAGAAAGTTATCTCATCAAGATATTAGTCCAAAATGTCAATGAAAATGTATTTTCGTGGCAGATTATGAAGCATTGCAATGGCTGTAGCTCGCCGATATAATCCCTACTCCTTATTTGTGCAAGATAGTAAGCTCACCACGATATTAGTTGAAAATGTGAATGAAATTGAATTATCCATCCAGATACTATACAATTGCAATGGCTATACCTCGCCAATAGAATCCTTCCACCTTATATATGCAACAAAGTAAGCTCTCCAAGATATTAGCCGAAAAAATGTCAATAAAATTAAATATTCCAGGC
>NW_016916724.1:435979-439228 GCF_001483705.2 Eufriesea mexicana | reverse complement strand
TATATTCACTCGATAGGGCGAAATCTCCTCTAATAGAATCAGTTGTTCTCTTTCGATTTTTCCTGCTTTTTTTCGAATTACAGTGCCGGAAGTGCGGGCGTGTGACAGGTCGTACTGCGTCGTTATCTCTCGTGGTTTAGGTGTTTGCAATTTGTTAGAATTTATTGAAAATTTTAATGATTTCTTGCTAAAATTTATGACAAGTGATGGTAATTTCAGCTCGCACCATGCAGACAATATTATGCAATTGAGTCGTTGGGCTGAAGGACTCAATGCTATTGCAGTGGCTACACGACTGAAGCTGTTGCCAACGATAATACCCAGGGCCGACTCTACTGCTCCTTGGGCCCTCGTGAAAAGGGATAGACTACGGCGGTTTCTACGATGTTTTGTACAAGAGGCGTAATGGCCCTACTGTCGGTTATGTATAATTGTACATACACAGTTACGATCACTTCTGTCTTTATCATGATCAGAATTATAATTCTTTTCCTCCACAGGTAGACTATGCACAACGTATATTACTCGTGATCTATGCTACATATCCAATATTCCAAACGGGGCGTTGGCTGTATCAGTCATGGATCACAGGTGTTTCATGAAACCAGATCCTACTGGCAGCATCTTATGTTAAAGGATACACTGCCTTTGAACGAAAAACTGAAGCTGCGAAGAACTACGAAAATGATTTTTCATCAAATATTTAAGTACGTTATTTTACTATGAATTCGCAACGCTAATCGTCATTATTTTTAATTATTTTTTAACACACATTTTAGAATATGAAAAACACACGATCACGCAACAATGAAATAGCTTCATCCGTTCAAGATAGACCTCGTAATTTTCTACGGAAGGCATGCACAAAGATTTTAACAAGAGGATCGATCTTATACCTAGTTGAAACTAACTAACAATCAGACATAAACCTATGCACAAGAGTACCCTGAGTGGACTGCAGACTTCGTTAACGTTCCATCGAATGTTATACCGTTTCCGTAACTTCTGTCTTGATGAAATGCCGTTAGACCATACATAATGTGCTATCGTTAGACCTCCAATGTCGACGAACAGCCTTTACGTGCACGCTCCTTGATCGAATCATGCGATATCTCGCGGGATTCTTTGTAACTAGCTCGACTTATCGAAGTTACATTTTTAGCCGCCTCTACAGAATCTACGCTTTGCCTTGTGATCGTTAACGCGAGCACCACTTTATGGCGACGAAACTTGTATACTTCGTTATAGCTACCAGATATAACCACGATGAAAGAAATTATTCTTATTTTTTGTATTTACGTGGTTCCAGAAATTTGAAATTTTTGGTTCGAATAATTATTCAGAGGATTAGTTTTTGTGAAATTACTGGCATTTTGTTATTATAATTATATCTTTCTGCCTATGCAGCTTCGAATGAAAAAATTTTATTCTCTATTTTCGATTGATTCCTTGGGTGTAGAATCACCCACTACATGTATATTAGCATGTACTAAAATATTTCTACAATTTACAAAAAGTTTATATATTGCTACACTGATTGTTAATAACAAATTTATATAGTTAATAACAAATTATTTGTAGCGTAAGTTTATAATAAATGTGAAAAAATTAACAAATTATTCGCTATTATTTAAATTGATAACGAATTTATGTTAAAATGTACCTATAATTTAAAAAAAGTTTATAAATTATTACAATAATTGTTAATTACAAATTAATATTGTTACTAACAAACTGTGCACACTGTAAATTTGTAATAAAAGGGAAAAAATTAATAAATTGTTGGTTATTACTTAAAATTATTACGTACTTGTGTCAAAATATAACCATAATTTTGCAAAAAGTTTATAAATTATTAGACTGATTATTAACAACAAATTAATATTGTTAGTAACAAATTGTTCACAATGTAAACTTATGACAAAAATGAAAAAATGTATTAATTATTAGCTATTAGAGCGGAAAAATAATATTTAATAAAATCGGCCATGTTAGAAAATTTCCGATCGGAGTGGGGAGGTCAACCGATCGGAGGCTATATAAAGAGCGACGCGACGCAGCAAAACTCATTTGTCGGTTCGACTTCGGAATTGTAAGGTTAAAATTTTCGTTGTGCGCGAGGGGTGGGGGTCCGAAGTGAGGTTGAGATTGGCTACCCCACTCATTCCCCACCCCATTGAACAATTTACTAATAATTTTTATTTTTTTTCAGACATTAATTATTCTTTTTTTCAGGTTTTAATTATTTTTCCTTTTCTCAGGTTTTAACTGTCATTTTTTCTTTCAGATAATATTTCTTCGTTGTCATCTATTTTTATCTGGCAATTCGAATATTTCGTATAATATTCGAATGTCCCATCGTTGGGTTGTTTATATCTCATCGTTGGTTTATTTATGTCTCATCGTTGGGTTGTTAATAATTTTTCATTTTTAAATATTAATTATTCTTTTTTTTCAGGTTTTAATTATTGTTTCTTCTTTCAGATAATATCATTTCGATCCTATTTATTTTTATTTTACAATTCGAATATTTCGTATAATATTCGAATGTCTCGTCGTTGGGTAGTTTATATCTCACCGTTGGATTGTTCCTTCCATTTGGTTGATCATTGTAGTTTATATTAATTTCGCTTTTGTTATGTTTTACTTTGTTTATTATATTTGTTTATGTTCTACTAATTATTTACTAATCTGTTTCTTTCCAGGTTTATATATTGTCTTTTTAGGATGCGTGCGTTTAGACCTAATTAGATATAAGCAGATATAAGATAGATCACTAGGTTAAGTTTCACGTGCGCGCTATTCGTACAAAGTAAGCCACCTAACTTGGAGCGAATACATACATTTCATTTTAGCTCTCCCTTATCCCTCTCGTTTACCAAATAGAACTTAATTGTTCTCGCGATAATCGCGATTGTTCTTAAGTATCGACTAGCCTACGTGACGTACTTTCCGTGTACTCGACAACTCCATGCCTCGTAAATCATTCTCACGGCTCGTCTCCGACACTCATTTCTGCCACTGTCAATGTCGTCATGCATCGAAATCTCTGGTGGCTCTCTGGCTGGTGAGGCATCTGGAGTAATACGAGGGTCCGTCGACCTTAGTCGTCCTGGGTGCCAATCCGTGCACACGACCGGGGGATGGGCCCTGCAGTCGGAATCATTGCAAGAGCGTGCCTGCCTGCCCCTCTAGCACTTGGTGGCTATGTGGTTATGTTTGCATAGAGCCGGGGTATGGAGCATGCGC
>NW_016916724.1:433041-434965 GCF_001483705.2 Eufriesea mexicana | reverse complement strand
TCGTCATGCATCGAGATCTCTGGTGGCTCTCGGGCTGGTGAGGCATCTGGAGTAATACGAGGGTCCGTCGACCTTAGTCGTCCTGGGTGCCAATCCGTGCACACGACCGGGGGATGGGCCCTGCAGTCGGAATCATTGCAAGAGCGTGCCTGCCTGCCCCTCTAGCACTTGGCGGCTATGTGGTTATGTTTGCATAGAGCAGGAGTATGGAGCATGCGCGTGATTCCGACTGTTAGGCCTCGCATAGGACCCTCGGATTGCCTCTGGGTGTTTCACTGGTTCGTTAGCTGCCTTAGATCATCGAGTAAGCCATGCGAGCTCGGCGGTGGCAGGATGGGCAAGGCCCGATCGGGAGGATGCTAAGGTCCGAGTTATCTTGTACACGGGAGTGCATCGCGTAGGCTAGTCGATCTTTTGAATAATTGCGTCTCTTTTGTAAGACACGATATTTAATAAAGTGTCAGTAACTTCACTTTAACTTCGTTCGCTCCAGGTTAGATTAGGATACCTTTGATACAGATAACGCCAGCAAGCAGCGCCATTAGGGCGCATGTCGGGTCTCGATGCGTAGCCACCTCCTCGTGGTGAGACCTGGTAATTGGTAATGTTTTCCAAAGTATAATTTTTGGAAAACGATACCAAGCTAAGAGCTACGCACAAAGCTTAAGCTATATCCTACCTCTTGTAAATTTTCGTTACTTCAGTTGAACATTCGACGATTTTTGAGGCTGAGAGATAAGTGAACGGAATTTTTGTCAATGACGTCAATCAAATACAATTATAGTTCATACAAATGTATAAATAATCAAATTTCTTAATAATAACAAATTTTTCACAACATAAGTTTATAATAAATGTGAAAAAATTACTAACTTATAGGCTATTACTAGTATATATAACGTATTTGCGTGAAAATACATCTATAGTTAGCAAAAAGTTAATAAATTACTGTATTTATTGTTAATAACAAATATTTTGCTACGTATATTAACGATAAAAGTAAAAAAAGTTAATAAATTACTGTATTTATTGTTAATAACAAATATTTTGCTACGTATATTAACGATAAAAGTAAAAAAAGTTAATAAATTACTGTATTTATTGTTAATAACAAATATTTTGCTACGTATATTAACGATAAAAGTAAAAAAAGTTAATAAATTATTAAGTCCAACTTAAACAAACAACATATTCGTGTTAAAATGTATCCATAACTTACAAAAGGTTAATAAATCTTTAAATTTATCGCTAATAACAAATTAAAATTGTTGTTAATTAATAGTTTGCAAAGTATATTAACGATAAAACTCAAAAAAGTTAATAAATTATTAGTTATTACAGCGAAAAGGTAACTTTTAAAGGAATCGGTAAAGTTCGGAAATTTTCGTCGATCCTCGGCCGGCCGCCGATATATAAGGGGCCCGCGTGCAGGCTCGAGCCAGTTGTCGCTTCGACTTCGGAGGGTCCGCGTTAATATTTTTTCTTTTTGTTTCAGGTTTTAATTATCTTTCTTCTTTCAGATTCTATTTCTTTTATTCTAGGTTTCATTGTTTGTGCATTCGAGTATTTTCTACAATATTCGAATGCTTCGTCGTTGGTTTATTTGTATATCATCGTTGGCTAGATCAATGGCTATTCAGTAGCCATTGTCCACTCTCATAAATAATTTATCGATAATTTCTTCTTTCAGGTTCTAATTATTTTTTTTCTTCCAGATTTTATTTCTTTCATTCTATTTGTCCCTTTGTTTCAGCATTCGAGTATTTCGTACAATATTCGAATGCTTCGTCGTTGGTTTACTTATGTCTCATCGTTGGCTAAATTTTTCCTTTCACAAATTTTACGACTTCCGTTCGCTTTGTTTTCGTTAGAGCGTTCGAGTATTTCGTATAATACTCGAGCGCTTCCTCGTTGGTATGTTTAT
>NW_016916724.1:406022-432656 GCF_001483705.2 Eufriesea mexicana | reverse complement strand
CCTTGGTCCACGTGTAAGTCTTGGCGAGTGCGACAGTGACTGGAATTGAGCTAGGCCCGATCGGGAGGGTGCCGAGGTATGAAGTTATCTCTGTACACGGGAGTACATCGCCTAGGCTAGTCGGTCTTTCGAATAATCGCGATCTCGTTCGGGCGCGTCGCGATTTTCTATTAGCTTGCGTGTTTGATATTTCATTCCCTATTTTTATGGGAACTTGAAAATATTTTAGCGTTGCGACAGTAGAGTTTCAGTATACCGAGCCGAAACCCTGTAAGACACGAAATATAATAAAGTGTCAGTAGAGTCATTTTAACTTAATTCGCTCCAAGTTAGATTAGGGTACCTTTGATACAGATAGCGCCAGCAGGCTGCGCCACTAGGGCGCATGTCGGGTCTCGATGCGCAGCCACCTCCACGTGGTGAGACCTGGTAATTGATATCGTTTTCCAAAGAATAATTTTTGGAAAACGATACCAAGCTGAGAGCTACGCACATAGTTTAAGATATTTCGTATCTTTTATAAATTTTCAATGTTCCCTTTGAACTTTGAAAATAGAGTGTGGGCAATACGTGTTAAAGTAATATGTATATTAAGATGATGAAGATAAGTATCGTAAGGTAAATATAATGTTAAAAAATTATCCTTAAGCTCGGAATAAATCAAATAATTAAAATCTTCTGCAATGAGTGGGCTGTATATACTCATGCAAATACATATTTGAATATCTCCATGTGCATTAGATATATCTTGCTTATACTTCTGAACATAGAGGATTGAAAAGATTCTGTCAGTTTGCGAATAACTTTGCGATAGTAATTCTTCAACGTCAGGTCCCATTTTGAAGCACTTCTGTAAGAAATAATTAATTCTATAGTAAACTGAAAATGAATCGCGTTATTGGAAAGTGTGCAGTATTAAACCTGCGTTACTGTGGTCAATGAACTGTCAACAAACTGCGAAACACACCGGTCGAGTGATCATAAGGTATTCCCGATGTTTTGCTTTCTATTTGACGAAATATTTCTAGTTAGAAATATCTCAAAGTGTCCAAGAAAATATATCGAATAAAACTACAATTATGTACCTCGGGTATGTGACGATGCTTTCGTAGTTATTGATTTTATAGTCCTCGATGATGGAAGTGAATATAATTCCTATATCCACCGTAGGAAATCGTAGAGGGCGCAAGAAGTACTTTGTTCTCGAGGTCGGTATGTTAGGATGTAAGACAGTAAGTCCAATAAAATATACGGTCTACCTTTTACCATGTGCGTGGCATCACTTTCAATGTTACCGATTTAACACAGAACAAGAATCTAGAATGTTAAATCTTTATATTTAATAAAAATATGTATATTTCATTTTATACAAATTCTACAGTCTACGTAACACACTAAAATATTTTGTAATATTGTAACAATCTTTTTAATACAAATGTAACGTTTGAAACCTGAAATAAAGGGCAAATATTGAAAATTTAGTATTTAATTTTTAATTCAATACTGTTATCCAAAGATAAGTTTTTTTTAGAAAAAAACAATACCAATTATTAAGTTCCATCAAGAGGCTCGCAAAATCTTAAATAGGGTGCAGATTCTTTATAACTAACATCCTAAAATTAAATCACCGTTTCCAAAATTCAAGTGGATTTAAGAAAATCCGAGATAAATTATGGATGTTCCTCGTCTCTTAAAATAGGTATACTCTGTATCTGGATTGTGTCTCCAACTCGACTGTACTTTCACTTTCACTAATGTACATATAAACAAACATACATACATATATATATGAATTAACTTCTGAGAATCATTTAATTTTGAAGTGTTTCGATCCTTCCGCAATCTTGAGAATGTAGCAAATAAATCCAGCAAAGGATGGGAAGAAAATAAACAATGATTCAGATTGTAGCGAAGTGCGACAAGTGCAATGATAAGATAATAAATATCTCGTAAATTACTAAGATATGATAAGATAAGAAATATAAACATGTCGCTAGAATAAAAATACCCTTAATATTTTTGTCCATTTATTGTAGCAAACGCGATCGGATAGAGGTAAAAGTGGGGAACTCACTCTCACCGTCCACCGACAAGGTGGCTTCGCCGTTCTTGTCATTTTTAAAACGCCAAGACCGCGAGTCCGATTCTCCTGCTGGTGAGCACTGCAGACAGACCTCGATCGACGAAAGAAGGAACAAAGGTGTGTTTTGAAATCGCATCGTAAACGACGTCAGCGTTTCCAAAATGGAGATCGAATTCAAGAATCTGGAGAAATCTGTCAAGAATCTTAGCTGCAACTACGACTACGTTCCCTCCGCGATAGAGAACATAGAAAGTAAGTCTTATTTTCCAAAAATTCGTGTCTGTCGTCGGTATTCATTTAATTCTTTCGAGCTAATCGATTTTGATAAATTCACAGTGACATTTGCGATGCATCGCAGTAATTTTGGAGCAAGTAACTATTACATTTTCTATTTTAAATCATAACTGCTCGCTCAGTTTTTCATAGTGGCTAGTGTTTCGATGTGATTTTGTCAATGAACAAAGGTGACAATAGCTCGTGTGGAAAGTGTGCTTGTCCGTTATGTTTGTTACGTGTCAATGTTACCGTCATGTAATTGAAACGTCAACGCCATTAGAAAGTAGCCTAGGAAAGTACGACAGTATGCGTGACATTCTGTTACCATATTTTTACAGAACGTTTCACGACTAACTGGCACACTAGTTTGATAATTGAAATATTAACAATTTTCTATTTGCATTTAAAATACGTACTTAATTTCTTTATTAAACTTGGTACATAACAAATATCACCTACAGCAATCACATCGAAACGCTTTGTTTAATCAATCTGTAATGTTGAACCTTTCGCGTGCTCCGATCTACGGAACATGCGCAGAAGTGAAGGCGTCGGTGAAAGTCTTACTCGAGGATCGTAACATGTGTTCCGTTGGACGCGTACACGCAGAACGCGACAAACTTCCTCGAAAGCGATTATTGTGTATACCCCGAAAATAATAATCACGCACGGCCAGATATTTCCTGAAATATAAAAGGAAGAACGATTAAAAAATTCGGTTTACAGAATGTTCATCCGGTCGACGTAATAGCAAATTGCATAACGGAACTTCAAAAACGAGCACACTTTGTTGAAATTATTTGACCAAAGGGGAAACTGGTAATTGTACTTTAAACGAAGATTCCTGTACGTCTCGTACGAACAGCCAATCGAAACTGGTAGCATATTTACATTAAGGATGGGCTTGAATGCGGTAGTCAAGGCTTTCACCGAATATGAAAATAAAATATATCGATCACGGGGAATAAATGAATATAATTAACCTACGGAAAAGAGAATTAAAATTCTTTTTTTATATCCTACAACATCGACGATGTATTTTCATTTGCACAAATTATAATTACAGGAGCCCGAGGAATCAAATTTTTTCCTTCGAATTTTGTCCTCGAGCAAAGTTGGACAAGGTAATCGACTTTTGTAAACGCATTACGATGCACTGCGGAATCGCACCACTGCAGCATCATAGATAGGAATATGTAATAAGATAGTATATTAAATTTTCAAATTGCATTATACATATTTGCAAAGATCTCGCAGCGAATTCTCTGTCGTAACGAAATTCTTTAACGATCTTTTTTGTAGCGTAGAAGTCACGTTTGTACAAAGGAAATTATATATTCCGAGACTCCTATTTCAGAAAAGCAATATACTATACGGTTTATTGCGCGGCGTTCCTCTGTCAGGCAATTGCTCAATGCTCGTGGTGCAAGATGTCCGAGAAAAAGGAGAAAAAATATAAACGAACGACCTAGTGTTTAAACACGAGCATAAGAATTCAATTATCGTTCCCGACTGCTTCCGCGACGTTAATTTTATATTATTTCTCTTTTTACAAATCTTGGATCTATAATGCATGTCTTCGTTCCGTCTCAGGTCGATCACCTCTGTTTTACACCCAAGTCTAGTCATAGCTATTATTCTTTCCGCAAAGATATCGATTGATATCAATTTCCGTCTGCAGATAAATATAGACTGTACCATTACGATAGCGTAAATAATCGATTTATCAATTTATATAATAATTTATCCTTGGCGTTGTTTATTCAGTTATTACAGACGCTTCTACGAATGCTTATCTGAACAGCGTGTTGAATCTAAAGAACAGTTAGGAATATTTGATATCTAATGTTGACAAGATTTACGACAAACTTCTTTTTGCAGGTTTAGGTACGTTTGGCATAGGTTTATTGAGCTTTGGCGCCATACTTTCTACGTTGACGCTGTACTTTGCTCTGGATGCTTGCCACAATATTTTCTACCAAAAGGAGACAAAGCTTTACAAGACCAACAGTATCACGATACTCTCTGTGTATCCTGTAGCGAGTATCTGCAGTCTCACTGCTCTTGGAATCCCAAGGTAAATCAGTTCGTTAAATGCCCTTCCAACGTGTCAAGATGTTAAAAGAATAATGGATTTATTACGATATCGCAAAATTTGAATTAGCAATGAAACTTAATTATAAGCTATTTGTCCAAGTTTTTTGAACGTTCACAACGTCTGATGTTTTAAGGTTTCAGTATAATAAAATATTAGAAACAGTACATCGGACCTCGAACGAAAATGGGGGAAAATTTGAGAAACGATAACGCGTTGTTCTCGCGGCACGAAACGTGCCGATTCGAGATGGTGAAATAAACTAGAAAATCCACTTAAGGGATCGAAGGAAAACGCGATCGAATATCGCAGGAAACAAAGGGGCAACCCGTTTGAGACAATTTTTAACGACGGTAGAACAGAAGAGAAGCCCCGGACTGTAGCTAATGATCTTGATTTTCCGAGATAATCCCTGCCTCGATGGCCGTGTCACACCTGCGCTGTCGATGTCCGAAATTTGATGGGTCCTCTCGATAACGAAGCTGGGACAGCGACATGGAAATTCCATCGAACGTCTACGAACGGCCATTGATATTTCCAACGTGTCCCGAACGCGTTTTTCATCTCGTTAGGGAAGATCTAAATTTTCAATTCGAGAATTCCTCGGTGCAGAACGCATACTCTGCGTTCGTGCATACAAACGATATTTCAAATTATTCACGAGTTATTTCGTATTCCGACAACGCTGACGATCTTCCGATTATTTCTAGGACCCAGTTGCTATCGGAGGCCGTGACCCAAATCTTCCTGACGATATCCCTCTATAGACTGCATCTGTTGCTTGTCTACGTAGGTCGCAAAAAGGTCACGACTACGCCGCCATTAGTGCTGCGAGTCGGGCCCTGTTGCTGTTGGCCCTGTCTGCCCTTTCCACGTCTCGAAATGACCGACGCCAATTTGTCCTGGGTCCGACTGCTAGTCCTGCAACTTCCTATTATCCAGGTTATTTCTTTTCTTCTACTTAAACTTTTTGCATCTCGGCTGCCAGCCGCTCTTTTCTCGTAAAAAGTACTTGTCGGTGCCCGTTAATCGCTGGTTTCTCGGTATCTGCGAAGGTTGGCCATCAGAATTCCTTTTTTTAGCCTTAGTTAAGTTTTTATAGAAAAATCGTATACCAGTGCTGATAAGATTATGCACGTTTTTTGCAGGGACTGACTTATTGCATATTTCTCTTCATGTCGATCGAGGAACCAAGTCTTATAACGCAATATGGGATTTGTCTCCAACCGTTCATGGTGATTAGCATACTTCTGGGAATATACGGGCTGACCATTACCTTAAAGAGTCTGCAGGAAGTCGCTCCAGGTAAAAATCGCGCATGCTTAATTGAGAGGAAGGATCTCCGAGCATAATCTGTTCCTGCTATCTGCTCTCCGCTGGGCGAAATTATACGGAAGGACGATTATAAAACAATTTTCGTGCGATTTCTCTGAATTATTTTTCTCGAGCGTGTATCTCCTCGGATAATAATTGCACGATTTTGTATTTCGATTTTACACGGGAAATTTTCTGCTCGCCGCGACAGAGACATCGGCCTTAGCGGAGAACGAGAGTGGGAACAGAACGATTCCTTTCTTTCAAGGGTAGCAATTACTTCGCGAAGGACCACACAAGTAAAGCGCGACAGGAAGCAATTTTCGAGCTCCTGGAAAACCCCATTGTCCCCTGCTGGCGTAGTGTTAACGGACATACGCGCTTTTGACCTGCTGTCGATTTCATAGAGGAGAAACTCCACCGCAAGGCCACAGTGTCCCAACTGATGCTGCTGTTTTCCAAGCTGCAGGCGTTCATTGTCAAGAGTCTATCGCATACGGGCCTGTTTCCATGCAATCCGCCAATTACGCCGCAAATTTACGCCAATGGTAATTCTTCTTTCCGTGTTCTCGGCTAGAGAAAATAACGATGTCGGATGCAAATTACGGTTCACGAATCTTTTCCTAAATTTCTTCGAAAAATTAACCGCGAGATTTGACACGCGAAATTTTTGCGACCAGAGGAAACTCTTCGCGACGCTCGAATTCCAAGAACACCACCTTTCGAATATGAATTCAAATTTCCTCGACGACAAGCCGCGGTGCAACTGGTCCGAGAACACGTGGAGCACGATGAAAGAACACGGGGCTCCCATAACATTTCCATACGCGAGGCCAGATAAAGGAACGAGCACTGTTACTTTCTTCTGCCCGATTTCAGTTACCTACAATGCCCTGATGCTAATCGAGATGCTGTTGCTCTGCTACGCGGCGAGGTACGTTTATTACGTGGAGCTGGAAAGGGAGGAAGAGACGGCGGCTGTCGAGGCGACAGATCGGTCCAAAGACAAGAGCACGGAACAAGCGACCTCGACGAATAACAACGAGGCCAACAGGCAGCCATCAGCGTTGACTGCGTGAGATTTCCTCCTGACTTTCAGCGACTTTCTAAATTTCGACTCTGTCATTTTTTTCCACGAGTGGGAAGCCGTAATTCGTATTCGCCGGGCTACAATGGAGCCACCGGTTCGTTAATTTATCACGGGTTCTACACCGCGAAAGTATCTAAAATAGATTCTACTCGTGGAAATCACTGTTGCAAGTCGACGTTCAAAGACTATTTCTACTTTATCGTTTAAGACTGGTTCAGTGAGCAAAGCTAGACTCCGAACGATACTATTGTCCGATACTTGTTAGAAAAGGTACTGATTAGTAAGTAATGTTAAAAGTGTTTTCTACCTAGATGTCGATCATCGTAAAACTGTTATCGAACACGTGTATCCCGTTTACTGGGACTTGTTACAGCGACTAATAAAATGAGAGACATTCACGAATTAGACTCGTTCGTTACACCGTGCTTAAATTCGATTACGCAAAGCCCATAAAACGCAACTGCCGCATTCTCGGGACAGGTTCGCGAAGGAACCCTGTAACTTTCAGAGAAAGTTGCGAGAGTCTTCGTGCCAGTAATCTATCTTGCGAAACGGTGTTTCTCCAAATCGCATCGTAGCTGTTAGAACGAGATATTTCGAGAATCGTGGAGGTTGTTGCAAATTGTTAAAACCGTGTCGGTTTGAAAGTAACGCGTCGCGAGGGGGATGAGAAAAACTCGCGATGGAATTACCAGGGGAGGAGAGACGATTGTTTACGAAGATTGAAGCACCGTCTGGAGTCACGGTAGCGATGGAGAAGTCGCAGCAGCGTCTTTTCATCGGGCGAGGCCTACCGCAGTGTCTGCACAGGCATCGAAGTCTCCGGCGCGGAAGAAACGGGAGCTGTCGGTCAAACTATGAGAACAACCATACGTGGCCGTGTACGTGAATTCAGCAGCCGTCGCTACGCATTATCGCGTCGCACGGCCGGCTGACAGATCACAGTGGATGCTCGACCAAATGACTTGCAGCCTGCACGCTCTTACGAAACGAGGCTGAAGAGCACTCGAGCGCTTTTTGGGGGAGAGAGGAAGCACTCCGACGTTCTAACGCGACGTTCTCGAAGAAAGAAATCGTTTAGGATAAAGTGTGTCGCTCCATTGTAACGAAGCACCAGAAGAACTTTCAGTGATGCGTAATTATCGTCATGCGCGTAATCATCTCGAAATAACGGCTCGGTGTCTCGTCTCTTTTCAGCCTGTGTTTTAGAGTTACGCGCGGGAAGAATAGAACACGAGCTTCTTATTGGCCCGATGAAATGCTTCTGCTGACTAACTCGTACTCCATGGAAGACGAAACCTTACCGTTCTAGATCCAGACGTCCAAGAATCAATTTTATAGACGCCTCTTTCGACGATTCAACAGAGGCGACGGAACAAACAGGTATGTTTTCCAAAGTTCCAGTTCACTACCTCAATACGTTCCTCGTGATCGTGTTTATAAATAATTTATTGTTCGTAGAGTGGGTTACACGGGATGTTGACACACGTGCAGCTGGACGAAATTCTTTCTAAAGAAGCGAAAGGACCACGGTAGCCGAGGAGATAGGGCCGCGTTAAGTCAAAAAATCAACATTAAAGACGCAGGGTCGCGCATGGCGGAACATTCCATTCATGTCGCACATGCTACCGATGCTCTTGTTAAATGCTCTAAAAGAAGTGTATTTTGTAACCACTTTAAGCTTGGGAAACGTACCGTTAATTGGATTTTGTTTGCTCAATTTTCCCAAATTATTCGAAAACTTGGTAACGTTGCCAGCATAAAGAGACGAGATCCGAAAGCTCTCTGCAAACCTAAGGAAATTCTCCGACGTAGACGTTCAAGTCGAGTGATAATAGACACGAGCAACGCACGATTTCGTCTTTTAATCGACGGTAAAAGGATCTCGCTAACGGATCCATGGTGCTCGGTCTAATCGCCCGAGGCGAGCAAGAAAACGAGCCTAAGTTCCTCCTGATGGTCGAACTTTGCTCTCCCTTTGCAAACAGAGAACAGACCCTTGAAACATCCTCTTCAAAGGCTTACGTCAGTCGTAACGAGGGCTTGGCGAATTTAAATATTGAAACAAGGTATCACGCGAATCGTTTGCGAAGCGTCACGAAAGATCCGACAAAGCCCGAAGAAAGAAGCGAGTACGACCGGCGCTGTTGCAGGGAATTTCCTTCAAATTGCCGTGACACCGTCCAAATTCGAGGAGAGGCAAAGCTCTGGGCTTCGAACGAGAGGAGACAAGCTGGACAGAAGTGGCGAAACAAAGTTTGAAATTCGAAGACGCGTTCGGGGCCCCGAAGAAGTCCCTCCGGAGTGGCGATGTCGGGAAGAATTATCACCGGCGCGCATCAGGAAGTGTCCCATTACATTCGAAGCGGCACGCCGATTTTTCTCGTTCCACGTTTCCACCTCGGACGATCGATTGTCACCAGGGTGGCGCGACGGCTTTTCGGTGCCAACAGAACCGCACAAGGGAAGGATATTAATATTCCGATAACGTGTCCGGACATATTAAGCGTCTTTGTTTCGTTGCTGCTCTGCCCCCTCTGCGCCACCGTTTGTCCGACAGAAGATGAACGTCCACGAGATAAGAAGTTCCACGAAGACTTCCCTTCCACTTTATTATTCCTCGTCGTGCTCATAGTTTCTGCCGCGGCCGCTTTTACCTGACCTTGCAACTATTATTATAAGACGTGGCGAGTTTCACGATGCACCACGCACAAAGTGAAACGAGTCGCCGCGTTTCGCTCGGTGAATCGTAACGGAGCCACTTGGCATTCGTGACTTCGGAAGAACCGTTTCTCTCCAGATTCAGCTGATAAATGTATACGCGACAAGCAAACCTGCAACCATCTCACGCGCTTCTCGCCAAGTTTCGGAACGTGTGTCCGATTTAATTAATATCATAGGCGATACGCGAAGGTATTCCGTCGAAAATGTGTCCGGAGACAATGGAGGTTCAGTCGGAATTAACGTTATCTAAAGTGCCTCGATCTCGAGCCACCCTTTCCTTCTTTCCCGTTCACCAGCTAGACGTTATTCGCGGAATCACGGTGGAGAACGCGAGCGGGTAATGACGGGACGAAATCGTTAGAATCGGTCAAAGTGGAAACGCAATCGCGATTTCGAACCACGAGCCCCTTTCTTGCGGGCCGGTCAACTAAACCATAGAGCAAGGGAACACCGTAAACGGGTTCGTGAGCACGAGGGGACGTTACACGCCGCTCCCAAAGTATATTGCGTGCCCCCTCATTTTTTGACCGATTTGAGGGTCTACTGCCTACCTGCAACCTGGCCCGCCGAGCCTACAAAACGTTCCCTATCCTTTCCCGACCTCTCCCTCTGCCCTTTCCCTCCGACACATTTATCTGCCTGGACTCTCCTTTTCTCCTTTTCCTTTCATCGCAGACCTTTTTCCTCGGAGCCATAATCACGATCGAGCTTAGAACGTGTAATAGATTTAACAGTTTCTTTCGGGCCACATGGTCGCAGGATCGGTTTAAGGGATGAAAAAACTCTCTCCGACTCGCGTGCATCATCCATTCTGTCAGCCGTCTTATTCTTTTTCAGAGAATACCCTCCGTGCTTCTTACCAGCGGCTTTCCTCGTACGTATCGCGTGAAATCTCTTTTCTGGATGCTCATTGCGCGTGATCGACGGTCTTCGTTACGCCATTACGATCCTCCGCGACGATTTATACGATCAAAGAATCGAACGCGATTTTAATCCCGGTAATATTAATTAAATACTCGTTTAATACTCGAAATGAACGTTTCGATGGGCCTTAAAGAACAATAATAAGGCGAATTAGACGTTCGGCATCGGGAGAAAAACGGTGGAATTACGGTTAAGTAGGGAACATCGAGGGGAGAAGATTCGGGAATCGCAGCACCGTGATTCCGAGATTGTTGATTGGTAATCTTCGGTGGAACTAATTAAGGCAGGCCGACCCGGATCCACCGTCCAAATTGTTTTCTATGCCGGCTTCCCCTCTGTCTCGACTAGATAGCCTTGGGGATCTTTTTTAGCTCTAGAACGGCTAATGAAAAAAACGACGCGACAAGATATTTTGCGACCTAATGAGCCGGCATAGCGACTCTTAACGTAATTATCTTTATGATTTATAATAAACGCGCACTCGTTAGCCGAACGTTCTCCGGGGCCGTGCAATTTATGGATTCCTAAGAACTTTGCCAGCCACGCTCGTGTCCACGCGAAACGGAAACGTGTGCCGGCTCTAACTGCGAATTAATCGCGGTCTTTTCAGCGCAACTTGCAAGTAAACTCGGGAATAAACTTGGAAATAAACGCCGATAGAACTGCGAGATCCACTGCTGGTTCCTAATTTCTTCGGTATACGAGGGTCCTTCGATTCCCTGCGGAAAGCTGCGTCAAATTCGACAGGTCTAATTTCATGAAACACACGATGGTGTAACAATGCGGCATTGTTTGCCGAGGGTGTAAAAGCCGTTCGAAAGGAACCCGAAAATCGTCAGGAAGAAAGGAACCGTTTGTTTTCTTTTCTCTATCTTGCCGACTTAGCGCCTGGCAGACCCTAAAATCCCCATAAACGCTTGCAATAAAAAGGGATACCTCTAGAGAGCGAGCCACGACTTCTGGCCAGGAAATCGTCGAAAATTTCACGTCTCCTTCGACCGCGGTCGCTTTTGATGGCCCCTAATCGCTACTTCCAGGCTATCAGAAAATTGTCGCATGCCGCCACTTCGTCGAAGAGCTGGGCCTCTTCCCGGGCATCCACTTCGATGAAGGACTCGGCATGAAATTTCCCGACTCGTATTCCCGACATGTTCAGCTGCAGGAAATTCGTCGTGGTCCGATACGAGGATTTCCAGATCCTCGAGAAGGACGCGTGGCCATCTGCGGCGCGCGCGCGCGCGCGAGAAATCGGAAAACGCTTTTCGAGATCGTCGACATATGGCACGCGGGCCAGACTTATCTCGAGGAAAAAATACGCCTCGGAGGCGCGGCCGTGTCTGCCGAAAATGTTGCGGAGGTGGAGACGAACGAGTCGGCTGCCTCCTTGTCCCGATCCAGCGATGGATTCGACCGGCTTTCAAACGAAAATTAAGCTTCTCCTCGGCTTAGGCGTACCTGAGTCGATTGTTTCGCGTGGACATCAGTCGAAGAAAACTCGTAAGGGACGGTAAGATTTCTTCGAATGTTTCAAATTCTCCGTCATCTCTTACGTCGCGTGCAACGCGTTACCCACGTATCGGACATTCGAAGAGGAAAACTATCCATCATTCGCTACGATTAAAGCTCTCTTCTCGAACTGATCGATCACACGGAGCTGAAGTTTCCGAGAACGACTGCAGCTAAAATTCCACAATTGTCGTGGTTAACGAACAACGTAAAATGCAAGCACGTGGTACGACCGGTTTGTCAGACTTCCGCCGAGTGCCGGGATACACGAGATAATTGTATCGAAATCTCGCCAGCTATTAATTACGAGGAACCTTGATCTCTACGAAGCGTTTCGACGCAAGGTAGCGACTCGTGGAACGAATTTCGATTTCCATCGTGGGAAGAACGAAGGTGAAAGATTGAAAGTCGGTATGACGGACATCCTACGGATTCGGACACGTTTTGTAAAAGTAAGAAGATGGAAAGGACCAGATCACGGACGATCTATCATCCGAAAGAGAGCAGAAGCGTCGGTGTAGGTCAAAGTGGCCGTGAATTTTCGCCATTCGGCCCCTGTTCGTCTTGGCCGGGCCATTCTACCACGCGACCATATGGTCGCCGACGGCGTGGCCCATTATTTTCTACAGGAACCTGGGCACAAAAATGGAAGGCGGGGGGCAGGGGCAGTCGGCCCTCCACGAAATTGCCCGAAAATTGGCCGCCGCTTCTCCGTTCCTTTCGTTTTTTCCCGGATAATTTCATAATTTTAATTTGAATTTCAATGCAATGCTCGCGCCCTGCCAATCACCGCAGGAACCGCTTCTTCGTGTCTGGACGTTCGCCCACGAATTAACCCTTCACGCTCGAATCTGTCTGCTTGAAACATTGTTACATGAAACGCTATTAACCAACTTGCTATTAAAGTAACCATCATGCCGATCTTATGATTATACTTCATACAATATGTAAGTTTAATGATCGATCAAACCGCGATACATCTTAAAGCGGAAGGACATGGTTCAACCGACTACATAGGCTCGTACGAGCTGAAGATAGTCCGAGTCTCGTCTGTTCCGACGCGAGTACGAATTTCTGATCGTATTTAGAAACTTCTCATACGTTCCATTACCTGCCACTTCGCACGCAGAATAAAACTACGACGGAGAAAAAGAAAGAAGAAGACAGAGGTTGAAGACGTTCGATCAGAGCTCGACGCTTACAGCTGTCTTCCGAACCGCTTGTCTATTTAAGTTTCTTTTTAGGCCGTTGCGCCTCTTAGCTTTCCCTCTTCGTCTATATAAAATATGCTAAACGCCCGCGGAGCCGTGGCGCCCGCACAGAGCTCTCTCCCAACGCTGTTATTTACGAATTATGAATGTTGTAAGACAGAGCATAATGATCGCGACGAGACCCGGGCCAATTTTCGCCGCTTTAAGCACCGTATCCTTGATGCGACCGGGACCGCCAGGGCCCTCGTCGGCATGGACGTGCCCTAGGAATTCTTAGGATCGATCGTCATTCGTTGCTGGGAACATGTTGGTCCCCCGTGTGGTTTCCGTTGAAAGATCGCGGTTCTAATTAATTTTTCGCCGACCATGGCCGATATATATCCCGTTCGGGCCACCGTTCCAGTCGTGACCCGTGTCTAATCGATATGCAAAGTGCCTGTATGCTTATTACGAGCGAAAGCAAAATTGTTAATAGCGAATCATCGACAAATTCCTTGAGCAGGCTATCGCGGCGCGACGGGGCAAGTCGGTTGATTACAGAAAAAAGCATCGCTCGAGCATCGCTTAATACGGAAAAAAGCCGTCGTGCGGGTAATCAAGAGCCGTGGATCCGAACGGCGTCGTTTTTGCAGCTTTCGCATGCTTTTTACGAGCCACCATAGCGAAACTCTCCTTTCGACGGCAATTACTGGGCCCGGGACGAATACACGCCTGCGGTTGTTCCGCCGCGACGCGAACGAAAACGACAGGGCCACGGGCCCATTGAACGGGCCGAACACGCGTGGAACCACGTGCATGCGAGATTATCGGACAATATTCTCCGTGGGCCATTGTGCCCGGCAAAAAGTGACCGCGGTGTAACGCAGGATGCACCGGCTACGCGACAAAAAAGAATTAATGTCGGCGGAAGGAGAGCACGGGAAGCAAGAAACCAGCTGGAATTTCCTACCTTTTACGCCGTGAAATCACCTCTGTCTCCGAATTTCGTTCCACGGCAATCGGTCTTACTTTGCAAAAATGACAAGGAATTCCGAGGACATGCGCCATTTCGTATTTCCACGAGGAAACCTACCGAGGGTAGCAGCCTCTCTGGAGAAACCGCACGCGGTGCAGAGACCACGGGAAGCTTCGAAGATTTCCTGTCGCAGAAGTGCTGGAAATCCTCGCGAGCGATTCGGCAACGGAACCTTGGTCGGGATGAGACAGCAAGAAATGGCGGTCGGACCGCAGTTTTCACCCGGGCCGAAAGTCAGCCGCAGTAAATTAGGTAATTGCCACCGTGCCGTTGACGAGGCAAACCGAAGAAGCGGTTACCGTGGCGTCGCATTCTAAGCAAGGACTCAGCTTCTAACCGCTTCCGAACGAAAAACCATTGATTTACAATGAATCGAGGGGGGTCGCACAATTGGTGGCGCCTTTCGCTCACCTCCGTTGGCCCTAAATCAATCCGAAAATTCCAATTCCAAGTTACGGCCGTCGTAAAACCGAGCGACAACGTCGAGTTTCACGTGATTTACGAAGGGTACGGAGGGAAAAAAATTTTCGCCCGTGCCGCGTCGAGGGCGTTTCGAGCCCCTAATTGCTCGGATAACGCGCTGCTGACTGGTTTCTCAGCGGCTGTTTGCCCGAAAACGACGGCAAGGGTGACGTTGTTAATTCGATGGGAGGGAAAAGGAGAAATTGGATGCCAAGTAGACGTTATATCCGCGTGGCATTTTTAATTGCTTCCCGTTTTCATCGTGACGTTGAGATCAGTCTCGGACATCGTCCTCGAAATTTTATCCAAATCTCAGCGACGCGAGGCAAAATGGAGACACCCGAAGGACTCGCAGGACAGAGTAGCGGTCCAGGGTTATAAATTTCGGTTTCCAGAATTTGTCAGGGTAACATATTGGTGGATACCTAGCCTCTGCACAGGTAAGGTAGGAGGCTAAATGTTCAATAGCGATTCGGAGATCCTCTGGTTACCACCTGTCCTCTCAGGGGACTCGTTTGAAGAAATCTCTTCTTCCTTCTCTCCTTATTCTGCCTGGCAGCCGGTGTGGCGGGGAAAGCCGTCGCTAATGTCGGCCCGATGACAATAAAAATTTGTCGCCAGCATATTTGACGCGAAAACTGGCTTTCAAAGCGCCTTCTCCGGGACCGAGCCGACGCTCGTGGAAGCGGAACAAAGAATCGGCCCAAAATTTTCTGCCCTGTCGCGTCCGTTAGCTGGTAAAACGCGATTTTTCGGGACACCGTGGAAAGGTAGAGGAGACGCAAGGTGTCCCTTCGGGATAATTCCTCGCGATTTCGCGGTTATCGGAAGATCGAGAGATTGCTCGCGCAGCATGGATGATCGACGCGTCTGCTTGGACGGAATCGTTAGCAGGCTTACGGGGAGGAAGAGCAAGCAGGGATGCGTTGAAATAATATTTGAGAAAAATATTTCCCCTAGCATATGCGGGGATTAAGAGCGAAGTAAGCCGAGCGAAACGAAGCGCGATATTTTTCCAGGACAGATAAGCCTCGGGTTTAACTTCACGCGCCCGGCCGTTTTACAATCCGATAGGCAAACTTCTTTTGTTGCACGCCATGCTCTTTCGTTCCCTTCCAACGCGTTCGCACTTCGGCACACCATTGTAACGCCTGGACCACGCTCGGTAATGCGACTATAATTTTCCATTGTATCCCATTAAAAATTACAATTTCCTTTTCAAACAGGACACACTCGAAAAGGGACCGCTATTCACGCCAGGCCCGTTAGACTGTTTCTGTAACTGTAGGTGAAAGGAAAAAGCGGCTTTTCACGAAACTCGACGATAGACGCGCGGATAAGATCTGGAAGCTTGACCATTACGAATGCACGGGGTCGTGTCTGCGGCATCGATTCGAATTTCGTTTGTAAGGCGACTAGGAGACGTCGCGTTCGGGCTGGATCGCGCAATCTTACGGAAAATCGAGACTCACGTAATCCTTCACGCGGGGGATTATGGGCGACAAACAATGCTCGCGACGCGACGCGAGCGTGGAGAAAGAAATCGTGCGGAAGATGTTACGCGACGATAGTCGGTCGGTTGGAAAAGGTCGGGTCGTGGACCGAGATTAGGGAAAGGAATGTTGAAAGAGACGGCCCCGGCTTACGGATCCTACGAAAACATCTAACACCTATGGCGTCGGTGAAAAATCTTCGCGTCGGTTTGATTTCGGGGTTGGCGAGTGTGGGGCGCAAACAATCCCACCGGTGCCAAACGGACGCGTCCGGACGTGGTCAGTGGTCCATTAACGCGAAAATCCTCGGGAACGTACGTATTTCCGTTCTCGTAGTTCCCAGTCGGTGTAATGCGACGAAAAATTATTTACTCGCATCCTGCTTCGGCGGGAACGAGGGTTGGCGATTTCGGGGGGTGGATGGCAGCGTCGAAGCACGTTGATGCACGAGGA
The DNA here is from genome assembly GCF_001483705.2 of Eufriesea mexicana. Lineage (NCBI taxonomy): Eukaryota > Metazoa > Arthropoda > Insecta > Hymenoptera > Apidae > Eufriesea > Eufriesea mexicana. Next base: position 416,010 of record NW_016916724.1, on the reverse strand, counting down.
AGGGTGTGGAGGAACATTATTCTTATTGAAAGAACCCCGCTATGAACTTTTGACGTTTCCATTACGCGATTCGATGACACCCTCGAGTTAACGAGAAGTTCGGATCCCGAGACTGCGTCGCGTGCCGAATTTTCTCCACGAACGAGAGTACAAAAACAGCGACGGTCATTCGGGAAGCTGCTTCGAATTCCCTCGGGATTATTCCCCCGGATCGGTTACGGTGCGAAAGCTTTAAACGAGGCTCTGGAACGACGCGTGGCGCGTGCCGGATATGTTTGCCATCGACCACTCGTCGCTGCGCATCTGTAATCGACGATAAATATTTGATTGCAGCGATACGGGCAAGATACGGATTAAATTTTCCTCTCCGAGCATTAAATCACCGTTTCGAAATGAAATCGTCCTTGTACACGTCGATACCGTGGCTCATTCCGAGCATGTACCGATGGAAGGCGTAATCGAGTCGAAGAGAACGTCGGCGTGCCATTGGAAACGATTTCACGTGCGACGAGGGCCGGTAGCCACTGGTGGAATAGTAAAATCATGGAAGCATCGGTCGCGACGAGATCGCGTCGGTCCAGGTGTGAGAAAAGCCCGTAGCACAATAAAATGTCACTCGCCATTGAAGGAACGATCCGTCGGCCGAGCGCCACCCCTAAACGGTGCCTAGATGAATGGCTCCTCTATTCGTGGGCCTTTTTCTATTGGCAACCGGCACAAACGAGCGAGCGCGCGGATCAGAGTGTTTCACAGACGAACTCGCGCGCGAGGGATGCAACTTGGGCCCGTTTAACGTCATCGTATATTTCACCCCACAATCGGGCTGCCAGACAAATACCCTTATTTGTACACATCCTGTGCATTGTGACGTGTATCGCGGGGCACCCAGGGAGCACGAACGACTTCCGGTGAATATGTTCCACCTCCTTTTCTTTTCTCCTCCATCTCTCGTTCCCTCTTCGTCTCTTCTTCTCTCTCTCTCTCTCTCTCTCTCCTCCTCTCTCTGCTCTTTATCGGTCGACCCCGCGTGTCCCCGCCGCTCCTTCTCCGCCTCTTCCTTCGCGTTCTATTTCTTGTTCCTTTTATATTCGCCGAGCGGAGGTGGTGGGTGGGACGAGATCGTGTACCTGCCGGATGAAAACCATATTGGATCGTGCTACGAGAGACCTTTGATAATGCGCATCCCTCGAATCGCGATCATCCGACACCGATTTCTTCCTCTCCGCCCCTTCACCCTCGTACACGAACACTGGACAGAGAACCAGGAAGGGACTGAACGTCGTCGTGCCCGCTGCTCGGACGGATGCCGGCTAATTGCTGCCAAATTTTCCCGCACATCGCGAGGATCTCCAAAGGGGCGGCTAGGCCTTTCTCTCGTTCCTGCGACCGACGATTATCTGTTTCCCCTGCAGCCAAAAACGCCTTTGGTTTTCGGAGGTTCCTGTCCGGGGATTATCGGTGGCCGGAAGCGGATTCTAATAGCGATCGCTTCGGGACGAGAAGGAAGTTTTCTGAGAAAACGTTTGCTCGTATAGAATTTCACGCGTGGACTCGGGTTACCGCGCGAGGAAATTTTGGCTCGTCGAGCACCGAGACTTTTCGAAATTACGTTCCAGCGGAGACGTTATATTTCCGACGGAAATTGCGAATAGCGCCGAGGGATATGAAAGAACGCGTCCATCGGTACGTCACAAAGAGACGCGATTTCACGATCGACCGAAGACGAAATTTAATTTGTTCCACGAGCAGTCAATTTCGGAGTAATCTTCCTCTTCTTCTCTCCCTCCTCCTCGGGCGCAACGACGGAGATTCCAGCAAAGTAGGATGGCGTTCTGGACCATATGCCGGCGACCATACGGCACGTGGATAATTACAGTGAAACGCAACGCGATTGTAACGCGAGGGTGGCTCTCTGCCGAGATAATATTCGCGACGACAGATTGCGTGCAGAGCATACCAGAGGAATGCGAATCGATGTTAATCGCGCGTTTGCTAGGGTGGAACATCATTTCCATAATTACGATATATCAGGGATCTTCCATTCAAATTTTATCGCCTGGATAAACAGACTTCCTCAAGCCTGAAATAAAAAGGACTCGCATTTTTACCGAGCGATTAAGTCCACGTTGGAGAAAAGATTGTACCCTATAATTAATTTCCTTACCTTATCTACCCTTAAACTCGAGACTTGGGGGAGGAAAAAAAAAAATTGCGACGGAATGATCAAAGGGTTTCGCCGAAAGGAAAATTTGCGACTCCTTTCGCAGTTTGGCCTACTTCTTTGCCAGCGAAATAATTCGGGCAGAAGGACGGTGATGCAGTATGGTCGACCATATGCCGAGGGACGGTTCCAGCCCACGGATAATTACAAGGGATGCTACGCTGCCTTTAAGGGGTAGGGGCGAGCTAAAATTCAATGGTGGGGCGCGTGGCTACATAAGGAAGGTACCGACCTCCGAAGGGTCGCAGTCGGCTCGAAATTTCGGTGGTACAGGAACCTACTCCTCTGCCCGTTGCTCACCGACAACACGCTGCATTTACGGTGCTTAGTCGCGATTCGTCGTACGAATTAAACCTTTCATAGTTTCCGTAGAACCGTAATCGAGTGATTCCTCCGAGAGACAACGGTGAACGTTGAAACGACAAGTGAACGATCAGTGAGTGAACATACGTTGCGAAAGCAGTGTGATCTTTATCGAGCATGGAGATTCCGTGGATCCTTGTACTCGTCCTGTGCGCAACGATGGTTACCGGATTCGATCTCGGACCGATCGTCAGGATCGCTCAGTGTAGATCGCAATGTTTGAGGAAGCATACAGCTGATGGGACCTGCGATTGGTACTCGGAGCAGGAGCAGACCAATTGTAGCACGGTGAATAGAATTTACGATCTACTTATCCTCGGGATCCTTCGAAACCTTAAATCGTTACAGATTTCTTTAAGGTCAGCACGTATCGTCGATTTTCTCGAGCGTACCGTTACTACGCAAAGCTTCGAAAGTATCACGAATTCTACGCTCTGTATGACCGAGTTTTCCCTCCGTTCCATTCTCCTCGTCTCAAATAGAATCGGCCGGAGTTGTTCACGAAATTTCCGAGCTGCTCGTGCACCCAACGCGATACCTCCAACTTTAACGTGACCCTCTTTCCCAGTCACCCAGAGTCCCTGTTCCATCGAGGCGAACAGCACGTCCTCTGCTCGAGAATTCCCCCGAAAAATCAACAGTTCCCGTTCGAACCGTTGCTCCGCTTCAAGCTTCGGGCGCACGATAAACAATCTCCGAAGGTGTTTCGAAAATACCCGGGAATATCGTATCGGGACGAAATCAGGCGCGTACGAGCACGCTAGGTGACGATTCGATCGTCTGGAAATCCGATAGGGTCGTGGCAGCGACACGGTGCGACGATAAATCTTCCTCGTCGGTTTTACGGGGCGTCGTGGAAAATCATGGTGGTCCACGGCGTACCCCACCCTTAGAGGCACCCCTGTTCGGGCGAGACACGTTGCAGATGGACAGATGGGAATCACGATTAACTCACGCACAATGCGGCGAGCGTGCGCCTGTGTGCTCGGGGCGTTGCTCATTTGGTGTACAGGGGGTGTCCATTAATTTCAGAGAAATCGATGCCATCTCACCCGTGCACACCCACGGCAAGGCCCCGTGACTGCGTGTGAATAAGAAGACACGCGTACACACGCGTGTAGTCCGCGCGTGGAGCATTATCGAGGATGCGTGGCGTGGACCCGGGTCGAGAGGGGGCTGTCGGTGATCCATTCAAATTTATGCTCGGAAAGGGAGAGTCCTCGAGGATAGTTTCCCTAGGACACATTAGAATAACGATTCTCCGAGGAGGCGGTCGCGCGGAGGTGGCTTAATGAAGGTCGCGCGCGACGAACCCCCCTCGGAGAGAATTACGTTCGGATAATGACGACTATGTCTGCGTGGGGAATCGTCGCGCTAGCTTTGAAACCTTCAACCGCCCTTTTCGCCATCGGTAATTGTTTTACTCCGGACAATCGGCCGTGAAGGGGATGCTGCGTGATCGACCGATCGGAAACGAGGGGACAGCGTTTTTAAATCGTCGACAGGTTCGGCTCCACACGCTCCGAAACACCGCGCGGTCTCCGGCAGCCTTTGATGTTCGCGATGCTCGCGTAACTCGCTCGACAGTGTCGCGCTCAAAGCGGAATCGCGCAACCGAAAGCTTCGAGCTGCACGCGCGGCGAGTGCGCGATTTTCTTGGAAAACGTCGAAGATGATTAACGATCGCAGCGGACGATATCGCGTAATTACACCGGCGAGGAGTCGTTGCGATCGCGGAATCGCGTGTTTAATCGCAGTCGTTCCGGCGATGGTAATCGCGATGGCTGGCTGGATTCGTGGCCGAGGAATGTGGCGGAGCAAACGTCAGAGGCGTCGATCGTTCCATCAAATCTCGTCGAATGCGAGGATGATCGCGCCGTTATCGAATTACGATCGGTGGAGGGTCGTAAACGCCGCATCCCCTCGTTCGGGAAATCAATGACCGTGGCGTCGGGAAGCGATACAAACGTTTTATCTTCCGCGGATTCGCTTCGGTTTACGCAACATCGACCAGACGATTCACTTTTCCTCGTCTCGTGAAACATTGCGGGAGCCTCGGTGCTATTTCCAGCCTTCTTCTTCTTCTAATTTCATCCACTTTCTTCCTTCGTTGGTACACGGTAGATAGATACCCAACGGTATCTCTTTCTGGCCTCGTTTACGCGAACGAAGTAAAAACCGGCGAGGAAAGGAGAAACGGTCCGAGGGAATTATCGCGGTGCTGTTAGAGGATGCTGATGTTGCTTTTTTGGAAGCGTCTTTAGCACGAAGAAAGGGGACCTACAGCGTTTCTACGAAGCAGCCAGGCTTAGAAGGAACACATCGTGATGTAGGATAATCGGGGAGGGAGGGCAAAGCGCAGGGGTCTCTCTCTTTTTCTCTCCAAGGGAGGAGAGGAAAAAAAGAATCTGGAAACAGGGCTCCACGAGAGACGGTATCCCAATAAATATGAAGACAACAACGACGGTGCCTGTTATGCCTGAAACAGGTTGGAGCTAATTCGGCCCCCCTCTCCTCTGTCTCTCTTTCTCTCCCTCTTCGTCCTCCTCCTATCCGCGTTCTTCCTTTTTCTTCTCTTTCTGGCTGCACCTTCTTCCTCCCTTGGTCCTCTCCATGGCCGCTTAAATCGCTCGATTCAACGGTCCGGCCGATGGTTCTTATTTTCCCTTTCCTTCTTCGCGTTTCTTCGTCGCGTCGTCCCTCTTCATCCCCCTCGTGTGCCATCGTTCCTTTTTACCCGTGCGTCCCGTGCGTGCAAGAGCTTTTTGTTCAACGCTGAAACCTCCCCCTGCCACGCTCGCTTCTTTCACGTGTGTACGTTTTTTTCTCTCTCCTGTGTTACAGTGCTGGCAGTACTGCGAGGCCCTCGAGAACCGGTGGGAGAAGACAAGAACCATTTGCGAGGGCGACCAGTATCTACATGTAAGTAAATTTACGGGTGAAGCAGTCTTTTGGATTAGGGGAGGTTGTCTCGCGGAGAAGGGAATTTTCGGCCCCTTGGCCAAGCTTGTTCGCTAAGGGGAAACACGTGAGATCTCGTGTCGAGAGAAAATTGTGGTCTGGCCTGTTCCGCGGCAAATTCTAGCATGCCTCGAATTTACGATATCTCTCGGAGAGAGTAAGCAGCCGCGAACGCGGTAATCGCAATTTCTCGGATAACCGAAATTTTTCGCTCGGGCCTGCTCGACGAAGCGTCAGAAATCTGCAGCGTATCAAACCGGCGGAAAATTCGGATCGATCGGGCGCGAGGGAAACCTTTTACGTCGGGGTTAACTTTGAAAATTTCAAAGCCACGAGGGAAGAAAGCGAGAAATATAGGGCGAGCGGCGGCGAGGGAAGAAGAAAGGAAACTTTCGATAAAGGCAGTTCCGACACGACGAGGTCCCGAGGTCTGGGAAAATCCTTAGAAACGGCTACCTGTCGATTTTTACGGAAGGTCGGGTCGCTTTGTCGCGCGACGTTCGAGTTTAAACTCTCCGTGTATCGACCTCCGTGGAGATAGGAATCTTTTTCAAATATTTGGGCAACGGTCGACTACCATGTTACGACGAGCGGTCGAATCGAGGGCCAAAGGGGGCACAGATAAACGGAAGGAGGCTTCTCGTTCGAGATCATTAATTGTCGTGTCCTCGATGCGCTTTGTTAAAGAACAGGTCAGCCAAAAGAGACAGTCGTTACTCGAGATAAATCTCTCGAGAGGAAAGGTTGAAAAGTTGGCGAGGGATTAATCGGATGATCGATATTTTTATTGCAGTGCCCAGCCTGCCAGACAGCCTGTACTTACCGAAAGACCAGAATAGAGGAGAAGTACATACCGTCGATGCTGCCAGCGCCTAAGAAGGCACCCATCGCCCTGGACAGATTTGACGTGGCCGTAGTGATGCGCAAGCTTTACAAGCAGTGGAGAGTAGCTGGATATTACCCAGGGGAGCGTACTCCGAATCTAAGGCCGGATACCTGGATCATAGTCGCGATGGAGGACGGCGTGAAGCACTACAGTTGGCAAGAATGGGTTCCAAAGCTGGAATCCTTGAAGGAGGGCCCATTGTACGAGGCGACGGTCTCCTGGAAGGATGTCCAGACTCAACTTGAAGAACAGAGGTCCCTGGAACAGGTCAGATTCAATAATCGCGTGAGACAGTTCTTCCTGGAAAAGTACGGGGAAAAAGTGCTCGCGGAGTGGAGGAATCACGAGGATTCTCAAATCTCCGACGAAATATTCCGGAGGTTCTTCTTCAGGCGGAAGGAGGATCGATTGGACGATCTCGGGGCCGACAACACTCCTTCGACGAGCAACGCTTATAACGATAGGATTGCCAAGGATCATTTAGGAATGAAGGAATCGTACGTGGTGTCCTGGGAGCCCGAGACGGGTGGTCTTATGGGAAATCAAGTGACAGACTCGAATTCCGCGCAGATTTCTCTGCTGCCTGGAACGAAATACCTTGTCAGAATCGCCTCCAACGACGGACCTGGTAGCTTCCCCATCGAGGTGGATACGAGGCCTAATTCCGTTCAGGCTAAGAGGATAGAGAGGACCATCGAGGAATTATATCCCTGGGATATCTACGCTGCCTGCGGTTCTGCTGTTCTTTTGATAGTCATTCTCGGTGCGGCGAAGGTCTGCAGAAAGGGTAAGACCGTGGAGGCTGAAGAGGTCTGAAGCCGAATACTTTTTGCTCCGAGCATAGACGAACGTTGATGAAGCATCGTCGACGACGATGACAAACTCAGGGACATGTTCGCTCTGGCAGGGCCGAATCCTTTAGGCGGATGGAGGAAACCAGCAGAAAGGACAATCTTCATTGGATTCCTGTCGCCATCGGAGTGGCGAACGTATCATGCTCGCTTCGTACTCCAGATAGAGACGTAATTTGATTAATGTAACGATGTAAATTCTATATCCGTGTAGACGTAAGCTCGAGTAACTCGAAAGAACTGTCTGTTCTTAAGTATCGTGTAAAATAGTTTCTAAAGTGTGTGCACGTGTCTTTGTGAGAGTGACGACCCCGCGACTATCACGGCCAGCGGGAATGTAGAGGAAATGTACAAAAGATCTAGCTATTTTTGTATGTAATAGGATACTAAATAACTCCTTGCTCAACACGCAACGTACAGACTGTAAAAGAGTTCCTATCGATATGAGAAAATATGACGCCGTTTCGAGGTGCCATCCTCTGTATTTATTTGTAAATAGTAGCTCCAAGACCTGTACATAGTCTTTAAAATATAAATAAATTACTTGCAGTAACACTTCTCGAGTAGATCCTCGAAAATCCCTGACACAGAAATCCCGAGATACGAGCGGCCACGTTTCAAGAATCACACTCGGCTAGCACTCGAAAACCCGCCTTTCCTGTTAAGCGCCTTACATTTAATATCACCGGTAACTAGGATCCTAAATCCCACTTTTGTCGACGGTTCGTCTCCTTGTCTCCGGATTAAAGACGAGTAACGAGGGTTCGTAGGTTGTTTCATCGAAGTCGAAGAGGAGATCTGTCTTCCCATATCGAATGGATTTACGCGAGATTATGAGGGGGAATCGAACGTTTCGTTTACCGAGTGGAATATCAGAGAGAAAAAGGATACGCAAAAATTCCCGTTACGCGAGATTCGCAAGGACCTTGTCAGGGACCACCGCGTCTATTAGGGACAACGATCTCTCGATCGGTGTTGTTAAAAAATTACGAGCGAAAGAACTGTTAGTCGTGACAAAATAAACGTTGGGTCCGGCCTGCGGGGACTTTAGCCGAATTCCAGCGCCGCGTGCAGGCATACGAGTCCCGAGAAAGTTCCAGGGACGTCCATTTCCTTTCCGTGGCAACGGCGAACGCGAGCTCTCAGGGGGAATGCCTCCTGCCGACTTAGTCGAAGAGGTGCATTGAACTTTCCCGAGCGAATAATAAACTCGTCGTCGTGAGTGGACGAAAAAAGTCAAACGGGGAGAGCTCTCCGGCTGTGTAACGATGGAGTTGGCAAGTGTACGAGTCACACATGCGTACCCACACGATCACGCGTGCCCGCGAACGCGCCACCACCAGTACGGCCACGATGAAAAAGTGTGCCGTGACCTCGAACAAGGTCCCGTTATCCAAGCCGAAGCCTTGGACGCGGTCGTCCTCAGTCTTGACTTGGAAGTCAAGCAAAGATGATACTCCTGCTCGCCTGTCTCAGCCTCTTCATCGGTCCCGGTCAACTGGGCACCCTGCACGATGGACACTCCGTCGGCGTTACCACGGTTCTCGGACTCGGCATGCTGCCATTTGGACTCGCGGCCGGACCCAGGTATCGTCCATACGCATACTTTCGTCCGATTTACGCGACTCGATCGTTAATCCTTCGTTCTCGCTCGATTCCCAGAGATCCGCTTCAACGAGAACTCCCCGAGGTGTCTCGGGGATCATCTCTGGCAACTCGGATCACGCGAATCTGCATGTTCGTCGCGTTGCGTAGGAATTAATTCGATCAACGTGCGGTGATACGAGTCGAGTGCTTGTGGGTCTCGAATTAGAACGCGGAGAGCTAATTATAGAAGATAATACGCGGTTATCGGAGATCAGATCGTGTTGCCAGGTTCTCGTGTCACATGGGTAGAGCACACCGTTGCGTTGCCGTAATTACTGGATCGTTGTCGATGTTATCTTTCGCTGTTCCCCTTGTTACGGCTCGTTCCACTATTCTACATATTTTAAGACTCTGCCTCGACTAATCGCAACTGCTTAGACCCCTTTACTCCGCTCGATCACCGAACCACTAACGTAATAACGATTATACCTCGCCTCTCGTCACGTTCGCGATAAATCGCGAGCGATTCGCGTATTATCGGTAATTTTTATCACGCGCTTTTAGTTGCATAAACAATTCACCTGCACTCCATTTAGGTACGTTCCCAAATGGAAGAAGCAAGCCTGCGAGATACCAGCCTCTCAGCATCCAAACTCGCACTACGTCTGCGACGAGGCCGGCGAAGTAAAGTGCTTGCCAGGTAAAAAAAGGGAGAAAAAAAGGAACAAAGACCCGATGGAATTCATCGCGGACTTGGCGCAGAAAAGTGCAATGAAAAAAGAAAAGAGCAAGCAGAGATTCCGCTTTGTATAACCGGCGCTTCTTTTCCCGCTTAGGATGGACCGGCGATTTGTGCGACGTGCCAATCTGTCGGAAGGGGTGCGACCCTCTTCAGGGTTACTGCCGTCGACCAGGTGAATGTCGTTGCAAATTGGGCTTTTATGGCGAGCTCTGCGACAAGTGTGTAGCACTACCTGGATGTCAGCATGGCAGGTAATCTTTCGTTATCGTCTTCTACATGCCTCGCTGAATCGAAAAGAGCAACGGCGAATGCGAGTTATAACCTAACGAGATCCGTGAAGTGAATGGCGACCAATCGGAACCGCGACCCTCTTCCGA